>NC_034009.1:23189446-23489446 GCF_000346465.2 Prunus persica
CCTGTATCCTCAGGTTTAGTCCACTTAGTCCTTATGTATGGCCTCATTTAATGTTATCTACTAATGTCTGATGTTCGTAATACGTCCCGGAATCGTTCTATTCACTGATATGTCCGGACTGCTTAGTCATTACGTATAGCTTTTCCATTTCTTGCTCAGCTCTATGTACTCATTTTGTTGTCTTTGTGTTTTTGCATCAAGCTCCTGCAGGTCGTACTCTACTATAGTCTCTCTTCTGCTACTCCTTCATGCTCCTTCCTGTCTGCCCGTCTAGCGCGCCGCTATCTCTTCTCACATATCGGTGTGTTCAATATATAATGTTATCCTATCCTCCCTCTCACTGTCCTATCTCCCCTGTCTCTTCTTATGTGATCCCGCTCTTCCGACACGCTGACCAAACCATCTCATCTCCCCCACCTCCCTAACGACGGTGCACTTCGAATGACAACAAGGAACGTAGAACTCAACTCAGCTAGCGCGCGTTAATGGGACAACATGGTTGGTTGTGGGTTTGGGAAAAAAATGGGTTTCCAGCAGCGTGAGGCAGCACGGGCAAGAGGTGGGGGCCACGAGACTAGACTGGCCCGAGGGCGAGTTCGGCACGAGCAAGCGCCCGAGGGCGGTGACGTCAGGCTGGCGTCAGCCCTCAAACGATGCGCTACAGTAGCCGCCAACGGCTACATTCCACGTGGTAGCCTATTGGCTCTCCGATTCTTTTTTTTCCTTCAATCCAACGGCTTCCAATTTTTCAGCAATAAAAAATTGAAAAAAAATCGAAATTTTTTTAAAAAAATACACACAAATTACTGAATTTTTTTTGTATAAATACCAACAAATACTCTTCACTTTTAACACCAAATCCTCTTACATTTTTCTTCTCCTTCTACTATTATTCACTTTCTCCTCAATATTTATTCACTTTCTACTCAATATTTTTTCACTTTCAAGTTGTATTTTTGTCTATCAAATTATGGGTTCTTCTACTGAAAATGGAGGGGCATGAAGCATGATGGAAGATGTTAGCTTGTGTGAGGCTTGGGTCCAAGTTAGTCATTGTCCCGTAACGGGCAATGAGATTAAATTTTCTCATATGTGGAAAAAAATTCATCAAGCATTTTGTGAAAGGGTAATTGGTTCTACACGTACAGAAATGACATTATCCAGTAGGTGGAAAGTTTTTAATAAAGAGTTGGAGAAATGGAGAAATGCCTTAGCAAAAGCGATGGACAACCATCGAAGCGGAGAAAACCTTAGCAGTGATGTAAATTATTTGTCATTTTCCTTCTATTAATTTTCTATGTCATATTCATTTTTATTTAAATGTTTCTTGCAATTTATATATTTTGTTAATATGTCTCTAGGTTTTTTTTTTATTTTTTATACATGTTGCATTTTTTTTAAATTTATTGAATTTGCATTAGTTTTTTTTTACATGTTGCGTTGCCAATATTTTTTAAAGTTTCTTGCATTTCCATTTAATTTTTTTTATAGATTATGCAAGCACAAATGTGGTTCGGTGCTACTGGGGAAGGGAAAAAAAGTTTCAACCATACCCATTGTTGGGAGGTGGTGAAGACTTGTAAGAGATTCCAAATTATTCCAACCGGTCCGACGGTAGTCTTGAACGAGACTCCACTTCATGAGACGCCGACATCGGATTCACCTATGGATTCCCCGATGATTCAAGACTCACCCATTGAAAAGGAGCCAAGGCCTATTGGGAGGAAGGCGGTGAAGGCGAAGAGAGGGAGTAATTCTAGCAAGAATGCATCTAAATTTTTGGAGGAACTTTCAAAGCACCAAGCCATGAGAATTGAAATGGACTTGAAACAACAAGAGCACGATATGGCTATTCAACTAGAATATGCAAAAGAAAGGGAGTATGTACGCAAAGAAAGGGAGTATATAAGCGAACAAAACATTGAAAAAAAAATCGGGAAACCATGGCCATGGATACAAGCCATATGTCCCCTGAAACAATACAATTTTGGAAGCTAGAACGAAGGGATGTTATGAGATGAAGACTTTTTCGTGACGATGAACCTAGCAACACGGATTGGTTAAATGATGAAAACCATTAAAATAGTTTGCTTGCCTTTCATGTCTTAGTTTACTTGCCTTTGATTTCATTGTATTTTTTTGTTTTGTTTAATTCATGTATTTTATTTTATTAGTTGTATTGCTTTTCTTTTAATGAATAAAGAAAATATTCAATGAAAATCCTTTTTATTCAAAACATTCCATACATAAAAAAAAAACCACAACCAAAGCATAAAAAAAAAAAAAAAAACCACAACCAAAGCAAATAAAATAAACAAACCATAACCAAAGCATAAAAAATAAACAAACCACAACCAAAGTATAAAAAATAAACAACCCACAACCAAAGCATAAAAAATAAACAACCCACAACTAAAAATAATAAAGTATAAAAAAAAACAAAGCATAACTAAAAATACAACATAAACATAATAAATTAAAAAAAAAAATCTTCACTTCACTTCATTCACCTTCATTGCCTTTCACCGCCCATAAATGCTCCATCAAGTCAACTTGACGGTGTTCATGAATATACGACGATTGCATCTCCGTGTAGCGATCAATCATACGGGGCATGATACTACCGTCTCTAACCAACGGTTCATGCTGCGCTGGTTCTCCATTTGGCCCCACTGGTTTTTCATAAATTCGTGTTAGGGCCGTGTCCATGGGATTTGGTTCATACACTTCATCAGCATCGTAATCATATTCATCTTCCACAATCATGTTATGGAGGATGATACAAGTCATCATTATACTCTTAAGCACCTCCTCGTCAAATAGACGTGCCGCGCCCCTGATAATAGCCCACCGGGTTTGAAGGATACCAAAGCACTTCTCAACATCTTTTCTGTAAAAATTTTGCTTATGGGATCGGAGATATGGAATTGTTTTCACAAATGTTGTCCACCTCGGGTAGATGCCATCAGCTAAATAATACCCGTTCTGGTAGATGGTATTGTTAATTTCATATGTGATATTTAGGGCTTCACCTCTCAAAACATCATTGAACACCGGGGATTGACCTATGACATTCAAATCGTTTTGAGATCCGGCAACTCCGAAGAAGGCGTGCCAAACCCATGTATCAAAACCAGCAGCTGCTTCTAGAATGATACTTTTCTGCCCTTTTCTATTTCCGTAATCCCCTTGCCAAGCAGTTGGACAATTTTTCCACTACCAGTGCATGCAGTCAAAGCTACCAATCATGCCAGGAAATCCTCGAGACTCAGCTTTTTGGAGAAGCCGTTGCAGGTCCCTGGGCATAGGTTTGAGTAGGTAGTCTCTGGTGTACAGAGTTTCCACTGCTTCACAAAATCGCACCAAGCTTTCCAAAATAGTGGACCTCTCCATCCGGGCAATCTCATCCACCTGATCAGCAGATGACCCATACGCCAATATTCGTATCACAGCTGTGAACTTCTGCTCTGGAAGAAGTCCCAAATTTCCAGCACAATTTCTCTTTTGAACAAAATATTCATCATAATTGCAAATATCATGCATGACTTTATTGAACAAATGGGGTTGCATTCTATATCTTCCTCGAAAATGAACATCAGAGTACAGAGATTGTGGGATAAAATAATCTTCCATAAGATTCTTACCCCGAGAATGTCTATGTCTGTCCACATTTGGGCTACGGCCTTCTCGTGCACCACGGCGACTCTGGTTTTCTTCCTCCAGCAAAGCAACTGTTATGCCAAGTTGCTCATCTAGTTCTCTCTGCGCCCTTTTGCTTGCAGCTCGTCTACGCATTCTTTCTCTAGTTTCTCGCTCTTGCCTCTCCAAAACCTCTTGCATGTCTGCCATTGAGAATGGAGAATGAAATGTAAAATATGAGAAATGGAAATGTAGAGAAGAACTGGTGTGGGAGGTATGAGCTGAACCTCTGGTTTTATAGAAAAATGTAGACAGATAGATATGACACGCGGCACAATCTTAGAGGGTGAAAATCTTATCTGAAATTTGAAATTCAAATGAAATTTGAAATTTAAAATTTATTTGAAATTTGAATTTCGAAATGTATCTGAAATTTGACATTTTGAATTTATCTGAAATTTGAATTTTGGAATGTATCTGAAATTTGAAATTTATTTGAAATTTATCTGAAATTTGAAACCGAAAATCTTATCCGATATGAATAGTATTGACACGTAGGAACCCAAAAATCTTATCCGAAAATATTATCCAAATTAATTGTTTAAGTAAACAAAGTTGTGAAAAAAATAAAAAAATGAATAGTATTTGCCATAGCAAACTTAAACTGCTGGAAACACATTTTGCTGGAGGGGGCTTGGGCAGCCACTATTCACGTGAATAGTAGCTGCCCTAGGGCTCCCCTTGCCATGGCAAGGGGCTAACTGGTGGAAATGCTCTAAGAGGCTTCAGGTAGGAAGAGATAATTTCTATAAAATCGAACATGTGCCTACAGTTGTATATATGACCGCGCGAAGCAATAGGTACTTCTTAATGTCCAAGTGTGGTAGCCGAGGTTAATTCATTTGTTGTGTAAATGTGTTCTTCATTTGGCATCTTTACTCAACTTTTCATTTATTTGTTTGTTGTCTTCTTTTCTGTTGTTGTGCTGCAGTTGGTGGTTGTCTATTTTGCTTGCTCTTTTCTACTTTATTTTCTTGCTTCTACTCTGACCTGCCTTCCTCTCAAGTCAAAAACCAAAGGGGAATAAGCTGATATAATCACTTTTCACAAGTGGTATTCTGAAATAATCAGGTTACAAATTGTGTTCTGATATAATCACTTGTGAACGTGAAATGACCAAACTGCCCTCCATATAAAAGCACATGTATCAACCCGTTATTGGCCTTTGATTGGCGACCTAACGCATCTGGCTTCTCTCCCTTTCTCAGCGCTCAGTCACGGTTCTCTTCCTCTCTCGGCGGTTTCTGTGTCCATCGACCACCACCACTCTATTTCTCCCTCTGTCACGAAAACCTAAGCAGCACTCTGTCGTTCTCTGTCTGCAGTGAATGTTAGGGTTTGCTGAGGGGGCTCTTGACGGTGAAAGAGAGGGTTTAATCGTGAAATGCTCTCTCCCTTAAACGATGTCTCAGTTCCCTCTAAGTTCGAGTCTTGAATCGACGTCGTTCTCTTCTTCTTTGCTCCTTCAGGGCCTAAAAAAACCCTAAATTTTGGTTTCGGTTAGGAATTTGTTCACAAACATCCTCCTCCTTCTCAATCCTGTGAGACTCGGTTAGGACAAAAGTCGCGATTTGCTGTAGGTGTTGCTGGGAATTCGAATTCTGTTCTGTGCAGAGAATGAGTGATTCTAAGGTGGGTTTTGTATTTGTTATTGACTAGTTTGTGTTTTTGTATGGTTATCATTTGAGAAGGATAATTTCACTAACCTGTGACTGAATTTGTGAAGTTTAGTAATTAGAGATATTGCTATAATAATGTAATTTAACTGTGAAGTAGATCATGCTGGGATGAAACTTGTATTGGTGTATTGATTTTGCTCTATGGATGATGCAGTGCCTCAAATTGCTATTTGTCATATAGGATTGGTTCTATGGCAATGCTTGTTTTCACTTCCATTTTATGAGTCATATTTAGTGTGGGAAATTATTCTGGTGCCAAGGGCTATTCCATTATAACACACCATTACCTCAGTAGGCCCTGAATTAGGTGTTGAGTAATAATGCACAAGTAAATTTGTTGGTATCATTGGTGTTTCAGCACGTAGTAGCATATTTTGCACCCTTCCAGTGTTAATGGTTAATTATGTGATTTTGAAATACTAAAGTTAGTTGCCGTGAAAATTTTCTGTTCCCTGTGGTATAAAACGTGCTAAATTGTGTTGTTATTCCTTGCTTGCAGCTTGTGATATATGTCTGAAAATGGTATTTTATGGGGCTTTAGTATTTGTTTAGAAATTGCATGTTCATCCATCTAGGTTTAGCAGTTGCAGTTGCAGTAACATTTTGACGTGTCTAGTTTGCACACAGAGTCCATAACTGTGAATACTGATGTTCCATGTGTGGTACTGTATTGCATATGAGCATATTGTAGTAGGCATTGATGCATTTGGAGTAATTTGTGTAGCCATTTCGGCCAAACCCTGTATGAAGTGGATCCGTGGTTGATGAAATTGTTTTTAGACTTGGGTGGTATTTGGTTTTTTGATGGAATGGGATGTACATTTGGCAGAAGGGAATGTAGATAAGAGGAGAGTGTGGAGAGAGTTGGAGAGTAGAAAAGAGGCTTAAAAACATTTATGGTTTTATCAAATGTATATACATATATCAAAATGGGTTGAAAGTATTAGTTTGAGTAATGTACGTATGAAATATGGGTAACCAATGATCCATATGTATGATGTTGTTGTGCAGGGAACTTGAGAATGGCTTGTAAAGCAAAGCTTATGATTCCTGAGGATGAGAACTACGAAGGAAAGCCATATGCCCTTTCACACACAAGGACCGCCATTACAACAATAAAGGCGAAGTTGAATACGCAGCAGTTACAGAGGTTCGAGGGAAGTTGTTTTGGTCATCTATTACTGATAGAGGACCTGAAGTGGAATTCACAAATTGTCCACGGCCTGTTGATGAGGAAGGCTGATCCTAAGACAGTTACACAGGTGAACGGGATAAAATTCATTGTGGGTAACAAGTTGATACAATTCACAGCCCAACAATTTTGCCTCATCACGGGGCTAAGGTTCGGAAAGCTCCCTTTCATTCCGAAGGCGACAAATGAAAATTGCTCGTTGACGCGAAAATACTTCAGCAGCAATAAACCTGCCACCCTTTCGGACCTACACACCGCCTTCATCGAGTGCACAGATGATGAGGATGCGTTAAAGCTTGGAATGGTCTATTTTGCCAATTTTGTTCTATTGGGTACTGAAAAGCATGTGCTTATTGACATGCGCTATTTGAAGTTGGCTGAAGACCTAGAGGAGTTTGACAAGTATCCATGGGGCGCAGTGTCATATGCAATGACAAATGCCTCACTGTTGAGGGCAGTTTCTGCTGAATACCAACGAGTCAAAGTGCCTCAAAAAAGAAAAATGCCCAAACAACGTGGAAAGAGAGCGCAGACAAGAATGCGAAGTGGTAGACCAAGAGAGTACATCATAAGGGGGTTTGGCTTCGCTCTTCAGGTGAACACATATCCAGCAATTAACTATTTGATGTAAATACATTTACAGATATTGATGTTTCATTGTTGTGAACAGATTTGGGCTTTTGAAGTGTTCCCAGCATTGGAAGCATTGCATTTCACGGTCCATGAAGACAATAGGCACATCCCTCGAATATTACATTGGAGGAGCAACACGGTGGCCCGTTTTCGGGAGGTTATGAGTCAGGTTTTTGAAAACTTTGAGGTTAGATCTGTTTGTATCAGTGATGTTATGATTAGGAAAAAGTACAAAGTTAACTGATTTTTTTTATGTGTTTCAATTGGAGGTTGATGTGCAACTTCTCCGGCCAACAGATATTGAGAAGCAACAACCTTACTGGAGTTGGGGTGATGATGACAACGAAGAAGCAATGGTTGAATTATTTGGGGATGAGGCCGAAGAAAAAACCGGCACTTCTAGTGAAGAAAAAGACGCGGATGTTGAGGAAACAGGCACCCTTCCCTCCTCTTCTAAGGTGAGCATGACCTTTTTCCAATGTTGTGAAAATATAGCGAATACGATAGGAATGAAGTGGAAATAGTTTCCTGGTTTTTTGTAAGCTTTCTAAACGTTGCATTATAACTGTATGCAGGCCAAAGGGTCTGTTAATGACGTTCGCAGTTTGAAGCATCAATTACGCAGCACTAAGGATCAGTTGGCTAAGCTACGTAGTTCAAATCGGGGGCTTAGGAACAGAGTTCGTGACTTGGAAGCTATTGTACAGAAGAACTGTTTGAAGCATGAGAACGAGTGTGACAGAAATAACAAGGCTATTCGGGATTTGACCCTAAAAATTGCTGAAGTCGAACATTATTTGAAGTTGGAGATGGAGGAGTTAAAAAAAAATTATGGTGGAGAAGGCCATGAGGAAGTCTGTACTGCTTAGATGAATGAAGGAGGGCAGAATGATTTGTCACCCGTAAATGAACCTACTAGTCCGACTACAGCAGCACCTAAAATGGACACTCAAGTTCCAGCTGATGGAGTAGAACCCTTCCCAGGCATGCATACAGAACGGGGTGAAATGGAAGCAGCAGTCTGTGGTGATGGAGTGGAACGCTTTCCAGCCTCAGATCAAGAAGGGGCTGCAAGGGAAGCAGAAGTCCCTGCTGATGGAGTGGAACCCTTCCCAGCCATGGAAGTCATAGACACTGAAATTGAAACTTCAGTTCGTGAGAGGCAAGTGGACCAACAACCTCACAAGGTTCCTACCTCTGAAGATGTGAAGCTTCCTAGTGTTGAAGATGCCCTCCTTCCTACTCCGGAAGATGGGAATGGGTATAGAGTTATTTGTAAAACAATGTTACATTTGTTACAGGATTGGAAGAAGACAGAAATTGAGGGGGTGGGATGCAAGGTCAGGCCTCCCATGAAATGTAACATAACTCTGGTTGGTGATGAAGGGGACAACGAGGCTACTGGCACGGTTCGGAAACTAGATGGTGAAGGCAAAGGGTGCAGACTTAAGCGGGCTGCGACACCATTGTTGAGTCCATTCACCGATCCCTCCAGGAAAAAGAGGAAGGTTACTGATTTGCATGCAGAGACACCTCAGCCCCGTTTTGATCCAACAAAACCCGTGGCCATGGACGATGTGAAGGCTATCATACAACTTTGCAGGGCTTGGAAAACTGACATCAGGTTAGGATTTGTATCTTGACAAAACCAATATACTTGTTTTTTGATGTATGCAAACAATTTATACACAGCTATACTATACATGTGTGTGTCATTGTCATATTATACAAGGTGTTCCACTTGTCTATTATATTTGAATTTACCTTTGTAAGTGTTGTTTTTGTAGTGCGGAGCTGGAGCTCGAACCATTTGAAGTTGGGGCAGATTTTTTGTACAAACTGTTAGATGAAACTGCATGGATGAGCTCGAGGGTAACAATTTGAACCCGGCTTTATTTCGATCAATCTCTTATTTGATGACATTGACTATGTGTCATTTGTTGTGATATTGACGCGGTTGTTGTGTTCTGAAATAGCAGCACCTTGACATGGCCATGTTTCTAATACGCAAAAGACAACTCTCTCATCCGCAACTATTTGGAAGGGAGTGGACAACCGCTGAGTTTTGTCTGCAGGTAATTTTGTATCCATATTATGTGTCATTGCAGTTCTTGCATTGGTAGGAGTCATGTAGGTCTCTCCTTTTGGTGCTTTGGTTTGGGTTTATGTAACGTGTCTTTCACACTTGGTTGCAGCAATTTTTACAGCCGTTTGCAATGCCAAGTGGGAAACGAGTCACGAGGAAACAATCTGCCGCAAGGACCGTTGACCCTCCCCCTAACTACCTCAAAAATGTACACCACTTTGTCAATGGGTCATGGCAACATGGGTATGCGCAAGCATGGACGAAAGTGCGCAAGGTCTATCTCCCGTATAATGTTCGACAGTCCCATTGGGTGGCAGTAGAAGTCGACTTTGTGCCACATACTGTCACTGTCTATGACTCGTATTCTGATTTTACCTCCAACAGTATGCTTGTCCGATTCATGGAGCCTATTACCCATACGCTTGCAAAGGTGCTGCATGAAATGAGGTTTTATGAGAAATCGGAGGTTGAAGCGGTGAAGAGAAAGGGGACTGACATGTCAAACTTTAACCCATTCACAATTTGCAGAATTTCCGATGTTCCTCAACAAACTGATGGGTAAGTTGTGTTCTTTTAAATCACTATACTCGGATGTTATGAATAGGTGCACTTCTAACTTGTGTACTGCTCGGGTGGACAGTACTTCATGTGGCATTATGACAGTCAAATATATTGAGTACCTTAGTGCCGGCATTCCTTTACATACCATTGACCCATCCAAGTTTGGCTACTACCGATTGAAGCTTGCAATCGAGGCGTAATCCCTCCAAACGAGGTTGTTAGTTACCCAGGAGACCAGCCATGGTATGTCCCTTTCCCATCTCCACCTGGGACTCCAAATAACGATCCCACGTCATCCGGAAGTGAGGCAGACAACATTGATCCGCTAAAGAAAATAGCTGAAGTGAAGCATGACCTCCAATATTTGTGTACGGCAACGGATTGGTGGGAAACCAAATGCGATATTCATGGCCAGGTGATGGGCAACTTGACGAACAAGCTGAACAAAGCATTTGCTAGAGAAGTTAAGCAAACAATGAAAGCCGAAAGTCGAAGCGCGAAGTTAGCCTCGTTGACGTTACAATTGGAAGAAACAAAGAAAGATGCTGTCCAAAAATTCACTGAATCTGAAGAATTTAACCATGAACTGGTTGAATGTTTTAACAATGGGTTCGAGATGTTCCGGGATTATGCTTCCGTCGTGTCACCAGACTACAATTGGAGCGAAATAGATGTTGGTGGTGTCTGGCAGGTGCTGAATAAGGGTGGCCAGGGAATGGCTGATCATAGCCTTGTGCATGCAGCGAGGAAGAAGACCAAAGAATTGGATCTATTCATGGACCTGTAAACATGGTGATTTTGTGGAAGGGTTTCTGTAGCTGAGTCAGGGTAAGTACGGGTGGAATCATTTTGTATGTATTTGGTGGCTTTTGTATGAATGTGGTGCCTTGTTTACGCCTTCCTCTTATTCTCACCGTTGAGTGGGAAATTACTTAGTTTGTATACATATGAAGTACTGTAACGTGGAGGTGTGCTTATTAAATGTTTATTGGCCTCATATTAGAAGCATTACGGGTGTATATTGTGTTTGTATTGTATAATTATTGACACATATTGTAATCGTATTGTGCTTATAGTACTGTTATATTGCTGCTTTATGGAAATACACCTCATATTATAGCCTCTACATCTGAGTAGTTATAAACAGTGACTCTAGCAATGGTCGTGTATATGGAGGGTTTCGGACAGATCGATGGTTATGACGCGCGGAATATCCATGGAAATATGGGACATGTATTGATACCTTCAGGCAATTGGATACAAACCACGGACACTGTGCCCAACAATATAGAACACTAATAACTGACGTTGTTATTTTGCAAAACAGGTTGGATTGGAAGAGTTATAGGTACCAGACTCCATAGGCACTAATCACACACCAATGGGGAAGGGTTTGTTCCTCTGTGTGTGTGACTTGAAGTGAATAATTAACTATTTGAAAAGTCCATATGACGATAGTAGTGCAGGATGTTCACCATGTGTACCTGCATGGATAGTTTCCCAAAAACTATATATAGTTTGGTCTATGGCAATCAGAACAATGAGAAATCATGAAGTACAATGACGCTCCCAGTAATTGCGTAACATTTGCATTTGAATTACGTTTTATGTACGAGATTACATTTTAGTTAGCCTTCTAGGCCCTTTCAGTTGGGACAGAAACCGTTTTCATTACACTACCAATGGCCGTGCAACAAAGGTACAATACAATACCAATACGATGGCAACAACGGTACAATACAATACCAATACGATGGCAACAAGGGTACATTACAATACCAATACGATGGCAACAAAGGTGCGATACAATACCAATACGGTGCATATAAAGACAGGACATAACGTTGTGTAGGAAAGGAAACCAAGTGATGCCAACGTGACTACAATCACATTTCACAACACCAAATCGAATTCAATTTAAATGAAAATAAAAGGTACATCACAAACGAATAGAAATGCTAATCTGTAAGACACATTGGCCAGTGGAACAGTGTAAAAGTAAGCAGCTGGTTTCAATAAAACAGGTAGAACTGTATGTTAACAAATTGCTACTAATAATAGGCTCTCATTGCAAGGAACTTGTTACCTTGTTCCATATGCTTCACATGACCGTTTAATTGACGGACTTCCATCCCTGCAGCATCACCGAACCTATTCATGAACTTCACAGTTGATGACAAGTGAGGTACAAACTGAACAACTGTGCAATATGCGCAATTAGACACTTCAGTTCTTGAGAGGGACAGATTGTTTGCATGTATTTCGGTAGTGGCCCTTCACACCACACCTTGAGCATTTTTTTTGCCGGGAGTCCTCTCCTTTGGAAGGTACTCTTTGCATTTTGCGACGGCCCGGCATAACCTTACAAACAGGAGGAATGATTTTGACATTGTTCAAATGTTCGGGAATAACCCATGTGCCTTTAGGTGGTACAGGATAAATAGATTCAGCATATGCAGCTGCCCATGTAGCTCGTGTATAATAAGAAGAGGCAAAGGAGTAGGGGTTCAAATTCAAGTGCCGATATACCGCAATAGCATGCTTGCACGGGAGTTGCTCCAAGTCAAACTTCCTGCACGTACAACTACGGTTTGCCAAGTGCACCAGACCGTTCAAATCACCATCCAGAACATTATACTCAGCATCATTGATTTTGACCACATTCATCCTTGACGCAGCGTCTAACCTCTTCCTTAACTTCTGTTCACCCAAATCAGGGCACAATGTAGAATGACATTTCATTGCTAAATCTCGACGTTGACTAAACCAAGTGAGAAGTAAATTTGTGATTTCATCGATCAAGTGTAGGACCGGAAGCATCCTTGCAAAATGAAGAACTGAATTAATGGACTCCACAATATTCGTTGTCATCACATTATAGCGTCGTCCATCACAGTGGGCCCGTGACCACTTCTGAACGCCTGCACGTAGTAGATAAGTTCGCACTCGCTCATTGTTTATCATCGAGAAGTGACGATTGAACTCCGCTAGACGATAAGACTTCGCTGCCCTTATAAAATACCCCAATATCGGATCCCGTTGCTTCAAGTGAAATGAGGCTTTCATATTGCCCTTCAAGTGATAAAAGCAAATACCATGGCTTGCCCCAGGAAAAACTCTACGCAACCCATGTTGTATGCTAACATTGCGATCAGATATGACAACAAGATTCGAGCAATCACCAATTGCACAATGTAATTTTCTCAAAAACCACTCCCATGCTGCATCCGTCTCCAAATCTCCAATCCCAAAGGCAACAGGATATATGTTGCGATTTCCGTCAAATGCGGTCGCAACAAACAAAACACCTTTATACTTGCACTTCAAATGGGTAGCATCAACAGCAATCACGGGCCGCATTGACGACTTAAATCCTCGTATGCATGCACCAATTGACATAAAAAAATATAAGAAGTGGTCGGCTGCATCAGTCTGAATGTATGTCAAAGTTCCCGGATTTGTACGCTCCAACTCATAACAATAGGAAGGGAGAAGGGAATACGACTCTTCTGCAGACCCTATCATTGTTTTGAAAGCTAACTCTCGGCTTCTCCAAGCCGTAGAGTAGCTTATGCTGACACCAAATTTTTTTTTCACATCTGTCTTTATATCAGCTGCAGTATAAATGCTGCGTGAATCCTGAAATCTCCATTTAACACAGTCAGACACCAATTCGGCCGTAGCTTGAGGATGGTGACTGCTTACAAACCTCAGATCACATTCATGAAGTGGATCGTATTTAACAACCTTAAACTCATGTAATCCAACTTTATATGCCCGAAGTTTCCAAGGGCAAGGCACCTGCCAACAGCGAACACAAAACCGACGCTTCCCAGATTGGACTGTTCTGAACCGAAAGTGGCCTCTAATTGCTGCTAAACTGATGGTTTTTAAAAGGGCAATCTTATTTGGATACACTCGGCCAACCTTCAAATTTGCTTCCCAATTTATGCACGAAAGTCCTCCACCATAACCAATATATTCCACACTCTCACCATGCTTCGAATCAACCCGAATTGTATGCATTTCACTCGAACTTGATTGCCGGGGAGGTTCAGATTGCACCTGTCTACACTGCACAGTGGAGGGTTCCGCACTGCTGTCCTCATGAGGATGCAGAATTGGTGCAGAGTACGGTTCCTCTTCATTGCTAGGTTGATTGAAATCAGCAACAATGTTTTCACCGCTTTCAAAATGAACTTCTTCAACCCAATCACTCCAATTAAAACCATTCCCACCATTTTCAGTTTCATTGTGCGAAATTGCCACATTTCTTCGTTCCACAACAAAGGTAGCAGGAGCATTGCTACTCTCCATGCTTACAATGCCATTGCACCCTTCAATACCATGCCCTTCGATGTTTTTGAAGCTTGCTACTAAAGGGGTTACTTTAGAGGCCATAACATCTGTGTTGTACTTGAGAAAATATTGAACATCATCATTGTCTTCAACCCTTATCTGCTTACTGACAGATGCGGATACAGGAACTGAATACTTCAATGTGACACTATATTTCGTGGGCTCTGCATCCATGATCTTATAAATGCGTTCAACAAGTTCAGAAAACGTTACGTTCCGTGACACTATTATGCCTTTAGCCTCCCCACCTTCATAACTCTCAATGTTATCCTTCTTAACCCAATTTCCATTGTAGCATACCAAAATTCCAACTGTATCCATTTCTGCAAAAAAATAAATAATTACTACACCGATTCATAACACTAAAAAATACAAAATAGATGAATAAAAACATGCACAACAATCATTCCACTACACATATCATCTTCTAAATCCTTAAATCTTCAAAAGTTAATTGTAGCTGCTTCAACAATTAACTTTTATTCCTTTTTGTTTTTTCTCTGATTTAGAAGATGATATCTGTGGGTTCCAAGTTATTAACAAACTAACATACACATACAATGCCAGAAATATGAACCCTCTAACCCTCCAAGTCTTTTGCACAAATGTAAACACCTTCAACAAAAGGATCAGGGAAGCAGAAAGCGTATAATGTAGTACAAGCTGAATTACCAAATTCGAAACCAACACACACAAACTATACTTCTTACCAAAACAAACCCAGAATGCCAATAAATTCCCCACATTAGCATCTAAATTGAGCCTAACACTAGCCGTATTTACAAATTTGTAGGCCAGACAAAGTTAACCTATGATTTTTCTGTGTGCTGTTATTTTCACCATTATCAAACACATTGCACTACATTATACACGCATTCAGTCAATTTTAAACAAAATTCAAGTTCACCAGACAGCTCCCACTGCAGATAATATCACAAACTATGAATTTCAACATAT
Source organism: Prunus persica (assembly GCF_000346465.2). NCBI lineage: Eukaryota > Viridiplantae > Streptophyta > Magnoliopsida > Rosales > Rosaceae > Prunus > Prunus persica. The sequence continues at coordinate 23,204,613 of NC_034009.1, forward strand.
CACAACAAGTGCAAACTGAAAATTTAAGCTTTTATGCCCTCTGTGGTGAAAAGGGGCTGAACGATTTCATAATACACATACACTACCAAACCAATATCACAACTCACATCCGTTCACAACGACACCGGAAGTCGCCACTTTCCCTTCTCTGTGGAATCGCAGCAGTCAGCTCGATCTGGAGGTCAACAATGGAGGCCGTGCCTTCCGGCTTCGCTGCGCCCAAACTAGGGTCCCAAGTTTGAGGACATCTGGGTTAGGACGATGGATGGGTTGCGAACTGGATTGCTCAGTGGGAACATGTCTCGCAACCTGGAGTTCCCCCAATTTTTGCCAACCTTCCAACACAGAGGAGAGAGAGTTGAGCTGAGTTCAGACAAGTTCCCTTTCAGAAAAGGGGTGGCAACGGGTTGATACATGTGCTTTTATATGGAGGGCAGTTTGGTCATTTCACGTTCACAAGTGATTATATCAGAACACAATTTGTAACCTGATTATTTCAGAATACCACTTGTGAAAAGTGATTATATCAGCTTATTCCCCAAAACCAAACCAACTTATTCAATTCAGTATTGTTTCTTGTTATATGTTTGAAAGATATTCATAGTATGTCTCACATATTCCTAAATTCAATAATGCAGAGAACATGAAATTTAAGGAGTTGTGATGATCCGATGAGGCCTTCCTCTTCCTTCCTCATAAGTCAATTATGGCAGGCCGCATAGCTGTGATGATCGATGCGACATGCTCTTTGATTAGTCAGTGTCACATAAGTATCATGAGTGTTGTCAATCATAACTTGAACGTAATGTATTATTTTTTGTCCAACCAAATGATATTTGCAAATTGGTTCTACTTTTTCTACTCTTGTAAGGATATATGAATTTATCGGAGAAGTTAACAAATGTTTTGAAAAGCATGTCCGATGATCAATTTAAGTGAATTTTATTATTATTTATTAATATGAACTTTCATTAACCTTCAATATAAGGCACAAACAACCAGTACATCAATACGTAACAGGAGGACATAAAAGGTGGCCTCGTTAAAACCTTACCATTAAAAACCCCAAGGGAGAAAATCTGATCAAGGAAAAAGAGTGCCACAGCGCCTCCGACATGAACTAAATACATAAAAAACCTAGCCCAACTCCATATCTCTGGCAAGGCTCGACTCCAGCCAAGGCGGAGCGACATCTTCCCAACAAAAGTAGTCCCTTCAGTTAATCCAAATCGTGCCAACGCATGCGCCACTCCATTGCCGGACCGGAGTTGAAAGAGCACTCCTGAAACCGCCAACTCCACCATGAGTCGGCGAATATCCTCCACCACGTTCCCAATATTGCTCCACCAAGTATTCCTTTCCTTAAGCATGCTCACAGCTTCCTTTGAGTTAGATGCAATAACAAAATGACTGATTCTGATGGCTCGCATTAGGAGTCCCTCCCTTATGGTTGTTAGCTCAGTTCCAATCACATCCAAACCCACCGGTCCTGTAGCAGCAAAACCACATATGAAAAAACCATTGTAGTCCCGTATGCAACCCGCCAACCCTCTTTGTTGGCCTTCCTTTCCTAAGGCGCCATCACAGTTGAGCACAAGGGTGTGATAAGGTGGGCGAATCCACTGTAACCAGGCGGGGAGAAACATCAGGTTTTGATATCTCCACTGTAACCAGGCCTAAGTTAGTTCAAGTGTTTGTAGGAAAACAATAGCTAACGGGAAGGGTACGGAGTTGAATATATGGTGTGAACCGAACGGCCAGAGCTATATGTGGTGGCTGGAGCCTTATGAGAAAGAGAGAAAGAGTATGACGGCTAGGGTTTGTGAAAGATAATTTCTGCAGAGTTTCAGAGAGGAATTTAGACATACCTCAACCCTTGTGCGTAGCCATCTATTTATAAGGGCCTCGAAGGCTATGGTTTCAGTGGAATAATTCGTTACATGGAAAGGAATTATTCTTCGTTGATTTGGCGAGATTGGCTTAATTAGGGATTTGATTTAAATCAAATGCCTAATTAAGGTAGGAATCAAATCAATCCCAATTAAATTGAGTAACTCCAAAGTAGGTCAAATAATCTCCAAACAGAAGGAAATATTTGACCTAGGATTTTGCTAGAATTTGGCTCCCACAAAGATCATTTAGGAAGATTTACTAAATGACCTGAATGAGAAACTTTGTTTGGAAATCTTTTTGATACCTCTAGTGAATCTGAAACCATGGGTGATCAAGTTCATCAAGGTGAAAATCCTCCAGTTAGAACATTAAATGATTATTTGCATCCTAGCCGTACTGCATCCCCTTCATGCATTGTTTTTCCAGATAATATGCCAAACTATGATTTTAAACCTGGCATGATTCAACTCCTTCCTATTTTTCATTGGATGGATAGTGAAGATCCATATGTGCATGTTAGAGAATTTGAAGATGCTGTAAGCATGTTTTATAATCAACATGATAGAATTGAGATCATAAAATTAATATTCTTTCCATTCTCTTCGAAAGAAAAAGCAAAAAGTTGGTTATATTCGTTGAGGGCTGGGTCTATTACTTCTTGGACTGATATGACTCATGCATTTTTTCAGAAATATTTTCCAAATCAAAAGACAATTGCTTTGACGAAAAGAATCTCAAATTTTGCTTAAAAAGAAAGTGAAACATTGTATCAAACATGGGAACGATTTAAAGAACTTGTGAGTCTTTGTCCACATCATGGTTTTGAGAGTTGGCGACTTGCTAGTCACTTTTATGATGGACTCCTTCCTCGAGATAAGCAATTTGTTGAGTCTATGTGGAATGGTGAATTTATGCAAAAAGATCCTGATGAGGCCTTAAATTTTCTTGATGAAAATCTAATCAGTGGACCACTCCTAGTCCATTTGAAAGTACTGATTGCTGCTTCCTCTTCTGTTAGTAAAGAAAATTTTCAATTAAAAGAGGAAGATAATTTGAAATTAAAATTTGAGAATTTGGCCAAAGAGGTAGCTGCTTTAAAAATCGAAATCTAATGCACCTCAACATGTTTATTCTACCGATATTAATAAGATTTGTGATGTTTTTTAAGAGATTGGTCATTGCACTAAAAATTGTCATCTGTTACAGGAGATGAAAGGAGCTTATGAAGAACGATGTGCAGTCATGGGAAATTATCAAAAGGCATATTCTCCTTTTTCTGAGACCTAGCTACAATCCAGCAACAAGAAATCATCCTAATTTCCGTTGGAGGAATAATGAGTCCCACCCTCAGGTAAGTTTCCCTACCAACAATCCTCTACTCCAAATTCATTTAATCCTAAACCATCATTGGGAGATACTCTTCAAGCTTTCATATAGGAGAACCAACTGTAAATATGAGTTGTGTTGTAAATATTTACAGTTGTGTTGTGTCACTGCACAACTTAACAAAACCTGGTATGATTCAATGTTTAATCAATTGTTTGAGGAAAATAAAGAAATTAAGAGTCATATTTCCAAATTAACTAATTCGTTGTCTGTTAATGGAAAAGGGAATTTTCCTTCCAACACTGAAGCAAATCCTAAAGGTGTTAGTTCATGTGAAATTGGATACGAACATGCAAAGTCTATCATTTCTCTTAGAAATGGAAAAAAAAAATTGATACTTGTAAAATAGGGAAGAAAGATATTTGCCTGAATGAATTTCCTTGAGTCTGAGAGTGTAACTTTATACAAGAGATTTCCTATAATGATGCTAAGCTATTCTAGGAATCTAAATTACAATAGGAAAAGAAATATTCTACAGCATATAATTACATATTTGTTTCCTAATCCATCATGTGAACATTAGGAAATCATTGACCTTCTTAACACTCCCCCTTAAGTTGGAGAGTGAAAGTCGAGAACTCCCAACTTGCGAATCATGGTGGAAAAAGGTTCCTTTCCCAATGGTTTAGTGAATACATCCGCAAGCTGATTTGCCGAAGTAACAAACTTGGTAACAACCGAACCATCCTGTATTTTGTCCCGAATAAAGTGGCAATCCATTTCTATATGCCTAGTTCTCTCAAGGAAAACGGGATTGGCTGCTATATGTAAGGCTGCTTTGTTATCACAATGTAGCAACGCCGGTTTCGGATGCAATATTCGTAAATCCTTCAATAATGAACGTAACCAAGATAACTCACAGCATGTACCTGTCATGGCTCTATATTCGGCTTCTGCTGAAGAGAGTGACACTACTACATTTTACGATTTGCGCGACGAAGACAATTTCATCGCGCAGAGTTGAATTTGGTCGTACAAAATCAAGCGCGATAGAAAATCCGTCGAGGGTAATCTGTCGCGCAAAGATCGTGAAGAAAGACTTTGTGCGACTGATTGTATCACTCGTCTCGCAAATTTGTGTGACGGTTACCCTTCGTTACACAAAAGGTTCAGAGACGGAGCAATAGTTCGTCGCACAAACTTATGCGCGACGAAAGAGAGTTCGTCACCACAACGATGCGCGGCGAATAATATTCGTCGCGCAATACGTCTCGTATATATTTGCGGCACCAAGAGCAATTCGTGTCTAAAAGTATTGCGCGACGAAAGATCATTGTCGCGCATACGAATTTTGCGCGACGAAAGTTTTCGTCGCGCGGAACGTGTCGTAGATATTTGCGGCACAAACAGATCTTCGTCGCGCGTTTCGTGTCAACACATTTTGCGCAACGAAACACTTTTGTCGCGCAAATCCTTTTTGAGCGACGAAAATGTTCGTCGCGCAAGAATAAATTATATGTATTTAAAAAATGAAACAATTTTATTTCGTAATATATAAATTTGCGCAACGAGAAAAAATTCGTCGCGCAAAATTAATATATAATTATTATTTAATTTTAATATTACTTTTTATTTTATTTTATAAAAAAAATAAATTTGGTTTTTTTTTTGGGTAATAAAATGAAATTCCAATAAATAAATAAAAAAAGAATTGTAAAGAACATATTTATTATATAAAATAAATGTATACTGCAAGAGAAATATTTAAAAAATAATTATGAAAATAAAAAAACTAATCAAATAATGTTCCAAAATCTACATTATCGTCTGACACATGCGGTTCAGAGGTCTAGGGGTCTACAGGGGCCGTCGTCTGGTGGGGATGCTCGGGATGGACGGGCTCGGAGGTCAGCGCATCAAAATGCGGGACTGGAATGCCGGACTGTGCGAGGGACTGCAGAATGACCGACATCTGGCTCTGAAGAGTGGCCACCTATGCTGTCAAAGCAGTGACCTGACTGTTTGACTGCGCTGATGAACGGGGTCTGGGTTCCCTCCGCCTGGCATTCCCCATCCTTCGACAATATGTCCCCGGTCTCCTCCCGAGAGTCTGATCCAATGTCTCCGTCAAGATCTGAAACCCAGCATCCTGTGGAGGATCCACAGACTCGATCGGAGTATCGGGAGGAAGTTGGGAGGCGAACTCCTGAAGAACCAACTGGCTCTTCTCCACCATCGTCGTCTGTTTAGCATAACATAAAATATAAATTAAAACATTCATATAATAACCTTTAAACTTGAATGCGTAACATAATAATTAAAATTAAATAATACTCACATGAAGGGACTCGGCCAACTCATTCCTAGGTCGAACATAAATGTCGCCAAAGACGTCGATATCTGGGAATTTGGACCCCCCTAAATTGAACAAGAGAAGAAAAATATTAGTACGAAAACCATTCTTTATGAATAATTAAAAATTAAAAATTAAATAAAAATTATTTTATTATTACCTGCCGCCGTGCATCCATCCTATAGGAGAAGGGCCTGGAACCGGAATGATGGAGAAGAGTCTTCTTCTTCCTATTGCCCTTATTGACTTTGGCTGTATTCTGTTATACAAAAAATAAAACGTATTAGTTGAAATTGAAATTAAATATAAAACATTAAAAAAGAACATTAATAAGAAAAATATAATAAATTTGAAATTCATATTACACATTACCACAAAAGCGGGCGCTTGAAAATGAGCGCAGAGCCACGCCCAACTATCCTCTGGCCCCTCAAGCTCCTTCGGGCAACCCTCCTGAAGAGCGACTTCTGGATCATCAAACGCCTCAAAATAGTGGTGCAAGTCGCTCTTCCACTGTTTGTACCTCTCAGAGAAGAGTCTATTGACGTATGCCAACGACTCGTCGTCCAGGTCCTCCAAGTTGTAGTTCGTCTGCAATAAATTAATTACATACATTTAAATAATAGAAATATAAAATTTGAAAGAAAAAGAATTAAAAGGCCTACATACCGACAATTGGCCGCGAACCTCCATCTTGTTCTCGTCAGGCATCACCTTCCAAGACTTCTATTTCATCGGGCAATGGCTCGAATGACATGACCAATGTCGTGGGCCAAGGAGCTATGCAACTCTGCCGTCGGTGCAGCCCAATGTCGCTCGTCGTATCCGATGTTGATACGACTGTTGGTCACTCGGGTGACCTTCGCCGTCTTCAACTGCCGACACGGCCCTCGGGTGTTCTTCTTGGCTGCAAAGAAAGATGACATTAATGTTAAATAAATAACAAATTTAACTATAAAATACACACACACAAATAAAAACAAAAACAAAAATAAAAACAAAAATATAAATAACTGGAGCTTAAGGATATCTATACCTGGCTGTGACCCCAACGCATCAGTGGATGTGGTGTCGGTGGTGCTGGCGGGCCGATGACGCCGTCTGGCGCTAACAGGCTGTGCAACTGATGAAGCTGATGAAGCAGGCGTCTAGGACCCCGCGGGACCAACTGCCAAGTGGTCCATTAGTGCTGGCGCAGTGGCAGCAGATGTAGGCTGAGCCGAGGGCTCCGAACTCTACGTAGTCGTCACCGCCCTACGACGTCTAATGAGGTCTGACATCTGCACAATTTCATTTATACACGTACAAATTAATAAAATATACGAATATTTGAAAGCACATACAATTTTATTAAGATTCTTGACCTAGGGTTTGCGAGTTCGGAGTATCCGGGACTCTGATCCACGATCCGTCTAATCTTAGACGATCCTAGAAATACAAGGTACACCATACGTGAGTTTGAGTTCGATCCAACGGTCCGAACATAACAAACCCGGAAATCGCGCAATAGGCAAAATCCGTTCGAGACTCAAACGGTAACCAAATTCCAATTCGAAAACACCTACGCGCTCGTGACAAATGGGGGATTGCACTGGGACCCAATGCAGCGGTGCTACAGTACCCCACGCGCCACCACACGCACCGGCAGAGTGTGGGTGTCCAAAGCGATACCAATCGCAGGAAATTTCTAAAAACTAAGGGCCAAGGTTCCTACCCTAGGTTCAAAACATCAATTGGAGCCACTTTTGTTCTCGGACCTACCCCAAAAAATGGCCAGAAGTGGCCGGAATTGAAATTCAAAAACCGGCCGAAACTTAGGGTTTTGAAATCGACTGACCTATTGCAACAATTACATAAATCCTACCCAACCATCAGCTAAAGCATCTAAAATAGGACAGAAACCATACCTCAATTGTCGCCGGAGGAGAGAGAACAATGGCGGCGGAGATTCGGTGAAAACCAAGGAAATAACGGCGGCTGGCTCGACGGTGACGGCGGGGAACCTCCGGGGTACCAGCATTGTGGCGGCGCCGTCCAAAATGCACTGGGGTAGGGGCTGAGCTGACGGCGGAGAGAGAGAGAGAGAGAGAGAGAGAGAGAGTTAGGGCAGAAAAGTGAAGCTGGGGAAGAAGGAGGGTATCGCGTCGTTTCTGCAATTTTATTCAAGTTTGCGCGACGAAGAACCAAAAGCGTCGCACAAAATATTTTAATTGACACTTGCGCGAGGACATAATTATAACCTCCGTCGCGCAATATTGTAAATCCCGAATTTCGGTATCAGGGTAGTTTTTGCGCGACGCACAGTATCATATATTCGTCGCGCAATGTTGTCAATCCGCCAAAATTTTGGGACTTAGGGTTAAGCGGGAGAGATTGAAAATTTTCCGCGACGCTGCCCTTGTTTCGTCGCGCAATGTTGTCAATCCGCCAAAATTTTGGGACTTAGGGTTTAGCGAGAGAGATTGAAAACTTTGCGCGACGCTGCGCGTATTTCGTCGAGCAAATCCTGTTTCTGTAAACTCTCAAAGTTTTTTGGCTAAGTGTCCGAGGGGGTTGCTGAGATTGCGCGACGAAGAATTCTGATTTCGTCGCGCAAATCCTGTTTCTGTAAACTCTCAAAATTTTTTGGCTAAGTGTCCGAGGGGGTTGCTAAGATTGCACGACGAACAAGTCTGGTTTCGTCGCGCAAATCCTGTTTCTGTAAACTCTCAAAATCTTTTGGCTAAGTGTCCGAGGAGGAAGAGTGTGAAAGGGGGTGGCTGAGATTGCGCGACGAAGAACTATGGTTTCGTCGCGCAAATCCTGTTTCTATAAACTCTTAAAATTTTTTGGCTAAGTGTCCGAGGAGGAAGAGGGTGAAAGGGGGTGGCTGAGATTGCACGACGACGAGTTGCGGTTTCGTTGCGCAAGACGGTTGTTTGCAAGCTTTGTGCGACCAACGAAACCTGTTCGTCGCGCAAACTCTAAACCCTAAACCCTAAACCGCGGAAACCATAAACCCGAAACTAGTTTTAATGATCCAACCGGCAAACTTGTTTTTTTATATTTCGAGATCGTATACGCCGAAAATCTGACAAAACAAACGTTAGGAAATCAAGTAACGGTACAAAACTTTTCGACGGTTCTAAATGAAAAGTTATGATTTAACGGTTATTTTAACTCCAATTTTGATGATTTTTTACAGCTACTTTTCTTGACCCTATATGAATACAATTACTGAATTTGATCTTCAATTTAAGATGTTTACACTAGGGTGATACCACATAATCTTACGTTATACTTAACGAAAGTATAAGTAAAATATTCATTGTTGGTGAATATATGGTTTTGATGGCATATGCATTCTACGAAAGTAGTTTCAATAATCCAGCCGTCAAACGTGTTTGTTTATACTTCGGGATCTTAGGCCCCAAAAATCAGAAAAAAAAACATTCAGAGATCAAGTATCGGGACAAAACTTTTAAACGGTTATAAATAAAAAGTCATGATTTAACGGTTATTTTAACTCCGATTTTGATGATTTTTTACAGCTACACTCCATGACCCTATATGAATACAATGAACTAACTCGATCGTCAATTTCGAATATATATGTGTATATAACATATATTATAAAAGAATATATATTTGCGCGACGAGAAACATCCTTCGTCGCACAAAATTCCATCGCGCGACATATAAAAATTTGTCGCGCAAAGTTTTAACTTTACGCGACGACTGTGTTCTCGGTCACGCAAACTTTGCGCAACGAGGGTTTCTTGGTCGCGCAAAATTGCATCGCGTGACGGATAATAATTTGTCGCGCAATTTTTTAACTTGGCGCGACGACTATTTACTGGGTCGCGCAAAATTTGCGCGACGAGGTGATCTTCGTCGTGCAAGGGTTTTCATTTTTGAAAAATGTTTGGTGTCAATAATTTTTAAACTTTGTATGAAAATGGTTTGGATATATTTATTTATCAATGTTTTATAACAAATGTTTTATCATTTTCATTTTGTAAACGTGTTTTGTCAAAAAAAAATTTTAAAATTAATATTAAAAGGGTTTGGATATATTGATTTACCAATGTTTTAAAACTAAATTTATTTTAATAATGTTTCAGTTGTCCACATATATAAGGTTTGGATATAACAACTACATATATTCAAACTTTTGTATTACACAAAGTCTGTACGCTAGCATAATAAAATTACAAAAAATTTAATTATTCATCATCTGAACTATAATAACTTTCGTTATCGTCGCTATCATCACTTTCGGTCTCCCAATCCTCCTCCTCCTCCTCTATAACTACATCATCTGCGTTGCTCGGGCCCACTGCAACATCGAATCTTGGAAGATCCCCGAGGTCAATTGTAATTGACTGAATTGGTATTTCGATTGAAGACACTCGTTGTATTTGAAACGGTTCTTGTATAACATGTGTATCTCGAAGTGTTTCCACATCATTTTCCATTGAAGATTCTAAACGTTGGTCAGCCACATTGTCGACGTCGTTGTCAGTTGGGTATAGTTCTGGTATAGCATACACGTTCCTATGATCCATCTTCTAAACAACTTTCCAATTGCTCCCAGCTTTAGGGTCATCTAGATACACAATTTGTGTTGCCATGTTTGCCAAAATGTAAGGGTCGTCATCATACCAAGTTCTGTTAATGTTCATAGACAGTAAGCCATGGTTGATTTTAACACTTCCCGGCCTATTTGGGTTGCTATCAAACCATCGACACTTAAACATGATCACTTGGTATCGATCTTTGTAAAGCAATTGAACGACAGTTGTGAGTTTGCCATAAAAATCAATGTTCGTACTTTCGCCTCCACCTGGGACATGGACACCGCTGTTTTGCGTACACAACTTGTCATCTCGTGCAGCCCCCAAAAATTTGACGCCGTTAATATAACAACCCGAAAACAATTCAGCGCGAATTAGGCTGAACACCAAGTTATATAACTCATCACTGTAAGTGGGGGAATTCGATGATTTCAACTTATTCACCTAATATAATGCAAGACCATTCACATGTTAGTCTGACAAAATTAAATACTACAATTTATATTTGTCAAATACAAAACACTTATAACTTACAAAATCCAAAAACCATTGTGGAAACAATTCACGGTGTTTCTGGGCAACTAAATGTGATGGATGTTCTCGTGCCATCATCTCTTCATGCTCATCTAAGTATGCCATTATCTCATCACAATTGTTCAGTACGAACCAATGCTCTACCTCCATGTCATTTCTAGAAAACGACTCTCCTCTTCCAGGATCTCCAAGGGGTCGTGCGCTTTGGGCAAAAACAGAAAGTTTTTCCTTTCTCATACCTCCGTCGTTATTGCGCTGAGGACGATTGAAAGCCATCTCCACATCTTTTAAATACATTCCACAGAAAGTAAGCGACTCATATTGAACCCACGCCTCTATAATTGATCCTTCGGGCTTCGCCCTGTTGCGTACACTTTTTTTCAGCTCTCCGAGAAGCCTGTCAAAATAAAATGATATGATACAAATTAGCAAGTCTGTGATAATAATGCATACACAAACGATAAGGATTATATACTTTTTTATTGGATACATCCAGCGATAGTTGACAGGACCAGCAAGCAATGCCTCTTCTGGCAAGTGAACCATCACGTGCATCATACTTGTGAAGAAAGCTGGAGGAAATATCATCTCAAACTTGCATAGGACTTGGACAATGTCATGGCGCAACTGAAACATGTCTGTCTTTCGCAATGTTTTTGCCGTCAGTTGGGAAAAAAATCTGGACAACAACATGATTGGCTTCACAACATCTTCCGGCAATAGATGTCGAATACCCACAGGAAGTAGGCCTTGCATAAACACATGGCAGTCATGGCTCTTCAGTCCAGTAAATTTGCCCCCGTCGACATTCACGTAACGTGCGATATTAGAAGCATACCCATCAGGAAACTTTACAGATGATACAAACTTTAGAAACTCTTTTTTGTCATTCGGTTTCATAGAACAGAATGCAAGATCCCTTCTAGCTTTATCACTGTCCCTGTTCATCTATAAACCCCTTTGTATGCCCATTCTTTCCAAATCAAGACGGGCTTTGATTGTGTCCTTTGTCTTGCCCTCGATATCTAGAATCGTGCCCACCAATGTGTCAAATACATTTTTCTCAACATGCATCACATCTAGATTGTGCCTCAATTTGAGTTTCGACCAATATGGGAGCTCAAAAAACATAGGCTTGTGAGTCCAGTTCATATGTGTAGAAGGTCTGGTCCGACTAACTGTTTTTTCGAACGGAGCAAAATCAAAACGGTTAAGCTGTTCCAAGATCTCATCACCGGACCATTCTCTAGGTCTGAGGAGACGCTCTATGTTCCCATCAAACTCTTTATCTTTTTCCCGCCACTCGTGGTCCCATGGCAACCATCTCCGATGACCAAGGTAGCAAACTTTTCCCGCATGCCAACCAGAAGTTACATCTTCCTTGCATATAGGACATGCCATATAACCCTTTGTGCTCCACCCAGAAACCATTGCATATGCTGGAAAATCATTCACAGTCCACATAACTGCTGCCCGCAAAGTAAACATCTTCCCAGTTGATTTATCGTACGTGCGAACACCGTTTGTCCATAAATCCTTCAGCTCATCAACCAGCGGCCTTAAGTAAACATCGATTGACCTCCCAGGATCCTCAGTTATCAAAACAGTCATCATCATGTATTCTTTTTTCATGCATTTCCAAGGCGGCAAATTATATGGGAATACATAAATCGGCCAAGTGCTGTGGTGTTGGTTTAGAACCCCATACGGATTGAATCCGTCAGTGGCAAGTCCCAATCTCACATTTCGGGGATCAGCAGCAAACGCGGGGAACGTTCGATTGAACTCTTTCCATGCCTCCCCATCTGCAGGATGCCGCGTCACATCATCGTCTACCCGTTTTTTCTTATGCCATCTCATGTCTGTGGCAGTATTCATCGACATATACAATCGCTGCAACCTAGGTTTCAGGGGCAGATAACGCATGACTTTTTGTGGGATCTTAGTCATTCTATTCTGAGATGTCATTTTGAACCTCTACTCATTGCATATAGGGCATGTCTCCAACGTTTCATGCTCCTTGTAGAATAACATGCAATTATTTTTGCAAGCATGAATTTTTTCGTAACCCAATCCAAGACCATTCAACACCTTCTGCGCGTGTTTATGGTCTTTCGGCAAACAATTGTCCGTCGGAAGCATTCTCTTGAAAACTCCCAAAAAGTAATCGAAACATAGGTTCGACATATGATACTTTATTTTTCCGTGCATTAGCTCTACAATGGCCGTGAGAACGGAAAAGCTCTCGCACCCCGGGTATAGCTCTTGGTTGGCATTTTTTAACAGTTTTTCATATTGTTCAAACTCCGTGCTGTCTATTGGTGTAGGCGCGTCATCTTCCCTTTCGTGATTGATGTTGGTTGATGCAAATGGAAAAGCATCCTGTATAATATCCATAACTTGATCATTAGGATCCACAATAGGTTCAACACTGTCCATTCTTGTGGCATTTGAAGACGAAGCATGGTCTAATTGTTCCCTATGAAGGTTCCAAATGCTATATGTCTCAATCATTCCATTCATTACTAAATGAAATCCAACATTTTCAATTGTCTCCCACAACGTGTTATTACACCTCCTACAAGGACATCGGATTCTAGTTGCACCCGGGTTGTGTCTACGTGCAAACTAAATAAAATCTTCGATCTCATCCAAGTATTCGTCTGCACATCTATTCGGGTTCTGTATCCACATTCTGCTCATAATTCCTGAAACCACAATCACAACATAACAATCACAACAACTTCATACGAAGTTATAATGTCACCTTATACCTCCGGTAAGGGCCCTATCCCATTCGGGAATGCATAGTCCTGTCACGTAACCTACGGCTACATGAGATTAGATTTCGACATGGATGAATTTCGGCAGCATCTCGATACAGTTCTTGAGGTGGGCATAGGTATAAATACCTATGTACCACCCGAAGAACGTACCGAGATGACACCGAAATCTCCACAATCGAAACCTAATCCTGTAGCCGTAGATTACGTGACAACACTATGCATTACCAAACTGTCCAAATAGTGGGACAATTCAAGAATTAATTGGACCGCAGTCATGCTTTACGCATCCATGTACGAAATCCAACTAATCTCGAACAGGAAACTAAATGTTACAAAACATACAAATAAAAGTATGAAGTTAATTTCAATTAACTTTGTACATCACAAGACATTGTGCTACGTCTCCACAAATCGCACAATTTAACAACATAATATAAATATAACTTCACAAAAAAAAATACACATAACAAATTAACTTTAACATTTTTAATATATAAAACGAATAAAATACCTTATCAATCGTTCTCCACAAATCGCTAATTACAAATCGCTAACGAAAACAAAATTAATAGCGTTAGTACGAATTTACATTAATACTTATAAACTAACGATAAAAAATACTTACCCAATCAACGTACTGAATTTCCAGCAGAGGCAGCAACAGAGAGGTTGAGAGAGACGCAGAAGCAGAAAGGAAATTTGTTTCCTTTCTGCCTCTGCAATGGCAGAATTCTGATATGAAGAAGGACTTTGCGCGACGAAACATATATTTCGTCGCGCAAAATACCGTCGCGAAAAACCATTTTTCCGTCGCACAAAACATGTTTTTCCGTCGCGCAAAAACTTGCCGACAAAAAAACTTTTGCGCAACGCAAGAAATTTTCGTCCCAAAAACATTCGTCGCACAAAAACAAAATTCCGTCGCGTGACATTACGTTTCGTCACGCAAGAATGTACCGACATCTGCTTTACGCGATGAAATCTAATTCGTCGCGCAAACAAAAATATCCCCCTTCATTATTTTGGCGCCTAACCTTTACGCGACGAAGTTTCAGATCGTCGCGCTAGGTTTTCTTACGCGACGATTGCTCTAGCCGCGTAAGTGTTTGGCGGCAAAAAAAAAACCCGGGTGTTTTTTCGCTCACTTTGCGCGACGAAGGAGTATATCTGTCGCGCTAAGAGAGTTTGCGCTTCGAAAATTTTGGTCGCGCAAGTTTTCACTTTTTTGCGCGACGAAACTTTTTTTCCGTCGCTTTATTGCATTTTGCGCGACGAATTTTGATTCTTCGCGCAAAAGATTGTCACGCAAATAGAAAAACGTAGTAGTGTGACACTGTTTTCTGCCTCTTTGTTCGCCAAGAAACAAGTGAAGATCCTAAAAAACACAATAACCCGTAGTGGATCTACTAGTCATTGGACAACCAGCCCAATCCGAGTCACAAAAGGCTCGCAAAGTCAAATCATTTTGAGAAGAGAAAAACAAACCCTGTCCTGGAGCACCTTTCAAATAACGCAACACACGCAAGGCAGCTTCCATATGCGATCTGCGTGGTGTATGCATGAATCGGCTTAATACATGTACCAAATACATGATATCTGGCCGAGTAATAGTTAAATAAATTAGGCGTTCCACAAGTCGCCTATATTGAGATGGATCTCTAAGCAATTCGCCTGTATCAGAGAGCTTTATCTTTTGCTCCATGGGAAATTTCATGGGTTTAGCACCCAAAATTCCACCATCCTTCGGAATTTCCAAAGTGTATTTCCGCTGTGAGATAGAAATACCTCTCTTTGATCGAGAGACATCAATGCCCAGAAAATATTTCAAATCACCTAAATATTTAATTCGGAAACGACTATGCAAAAATTTCTTAAGAGTGGATATAGCCTTGAGATCATTACCCGTAATAAGAATATCGTCAACATATATCAGCAGGGCGGTAAAGGATTTTCCATTCTGACATGCGAATAATTAGTGGTCTGCTTTGGACTGAACATATCCGGCAGCTTGAATAGCTGTTGAGAACTTGGCAAACCATTGACGAGAAGCTTGCTTTAAACCATACAACGACTTGTTGAGGCGACACACCAAGTTCTCCCCCTGTAGCTGAAGACCAGGAGGTGGAGACATATAAATTTGTTCATGGAGATCACCATGAAGGAAAGCGTTGTTGACATCTAATTGGTGAAGGGACCAATCCTGAGCAGCTGCCAGAGCCAATAAACAACGAACAGTAATCATTTTAGCAGTGGGAGAAAAAGTGTCATGATAATCGATACCTTCCAACTGTGTGTAACCCTTAGCCACCAAACGAGCTTTATAACGCTCTATGGTGCCATCTGAGTGGCGTTTAATTTTATAAACCCAGTGACATCCAATGGGTTTCTTGCCAGGAGGGAGGGGAGTGAGAGACCAATTGTGATTGGCTTCTAAAGCTGCCAATTCAGATTGCATCGCGTCCGTCTAGTGTGAATGGGAAGCAGCTTCTGTATAAGAGCTGGGCTCAACATCCTGACTAATAGTAGCAACAAAAGAATGATGTTGTGGTGAGTAACGATGGTAAGAGAGAAAGTTACAAAGAGGATACCTCGTACCTTTGGTGGAACCAGACGACGAAAGGTGGCGACGGTTTGGGAGACGTCACTTGGTTGCAAACATAATCACGTAAAGCACGTGGAGGACTGTGATGTCGTTGAGAATGTCATAAAATCGGTATGGGAGGGGGCTGAACGACGCTGGTAGGAATGGACTGATCAAAGGTGGAAGTGGCTGGATCCGGAGACGTAGAAGGAAAATCTGGCTGGGCCATTTCAAATGGGGTGACGGGATGGACCGGTTCTAATGGTGCTGTGGAGGTTGTGGGGAATGAGTCTGAAATATGAGGGTCAGACATAAAATGAGGAAGGACGGGGGCTGAAGGTGTTGGAATGGATTGAGGGGATGCATAGGGAAAAATGTTTTCATGAAAAAAAATGTCATGACTGGTGAAAAATTTATGAGTGGTAAGGTCATAGAGCTTGTAAGCTTTTTGACCGACCGGGTAACCAAGGAAAAAACAACGTTTGGCTCTAGGAGCAAATTTATGAGGGACATGCACATCAGTAGCATATGCAAGACACCGAAAAACCTTAAGATGGGAATATGAAGGGGCCTTGCCATAAAGGCGTTCAAAAGGAGTCTGTTGGGAAATAAGTGGTGTGGGTAAACGATTAATCAAATGTATAGCGGTGAGAACACATTCTGCCCAAAAACGCAAAGGGAGATGGGCTTGAAAGCGAAGGGCACGGGCGGACTCAAGGATATGACGGTGTTTGCGCTCTACAACCCCATTTTGTTGGGGTATATAGACACAAGAGTGTTGATAAGTGGTGCCATTTTGTTGGAAAAAATCTTTCATAGAAGAGA
This sequence comes from Prunus persica, assembly GCF_000346465.2. Classification (NCBI taxonomy): domain Eukaryota; kingdom Viridiplantae; phylum Streptophyta; class Magnoliopsida; order Rosales; family Rosaceae; genus Prunus; species Prunus persica. The sequence goes on from NC_034009.1 coordinate 23,221,467, forward strand.
ATTCCCCCCCCCCCCCATTATCAACTCGTATGTTAGCAATGGATGCAGCAAATTGATTTTTGACAAAGGAGAAAAAATTTGTAAGTAAAGGTTGTGTTTCACTTTTGTGCTACATAAAGAATACCCATGTGAAACGAGAATAATCATCCACAATTGTCAAAAAATATTTAGCACCAGAAAAAGAAGGAATTTTGTAGGGCCCCAAATATCACAATGAATTAACTCAAACGGTCTAACAGACAAAATTGAACTAGCAGAAAAAGGAAGTTTTCATTGTTTTGCAAGTAAACAAACATCACAAGCATTATTGGATTTGAAAGGGAAATTGAGCAAATTTTTTGCCATAAAATCTAATCTAGAGGAAGATAGATGCCCTAATCGGCGATGCCACAAGTCGATGGAGGAGGTGACATGAGAACAAGATGGATGGCTAGCAATGGCAGCGGAGGATTTGAATTTAGGGCTCGGTGTTGTTGACGCCAATGCAACCAAGTAATAAAGAGTCCGCCTCGTTGTTTACCCAAACCAATCGTCGTCTTCGTCGTCAAGTCCTGCAAAATACACCAATAGGGAAAAAAGGTTACAGAACAATTGAGACCTCTAGTAACTTGACTCACAGACATCAAATCCACCTTAAAAGATGGCACACCAAGCACATTTTTCAGAGAAATAACAGAGTTCAAAGGTAAAGTTCCAGTAGATGTGATTGGAGCCTGTTCTCCACTTGGCATAATAACTGGTGGTAAAACAGTGTTCTGACGACAATTGACAAGCAAATTTGGAGAATAAGTAATATGATCAGTTGCACCACTATCGAGGATTAATCGATGAGGCCCAACAGTGCTTGTGACAAACCTGAAAAAGTACCAGCAGCATTGGCCTTAGGTTGGAGGATTGATTTGCCCCTTTATAGTTCATAATAGATAATATCTGTTGAAATTGTAGATCAGAGAGTCCATTCATCACCGACTGCATCTCCTGCATTGTTGGACCTTCCTTGACATGATTGACTGAAGAGTGAGCAGAATTGTCATAATTGTCGAACTGAGAACGATTGCCTCCACGATTGGACCGGTTTGATTTATGTTTCGGATGCCCTGGTAGATACCCATGCAACTTCCAACATGTGTCTCGTACACGATGATCCTTATCATAGTAGGAGCAATGCAACGGCTTGCAGTTAGAGGAGTTGGAACGAGAAGAAGAACCTTGTCCTGGTCGAACGGCTAGAGCTACGGGTTCATCTCTTCGAACGACCATGGCTGCAGTCTCAGTTATCTCACGTGCATCACTTAAGCTGCGCTGTTTTTCTTCTTGAACAATGGAAGAGTATGCCTGGCGAACATCAGGTAGCGGATTCATCAATAAGATCTACCCTCGGATTGCTTTGTAGGACTCATTTAGGCCCATGAGAAATTGCATCAATTGGCGTCGCTTATGATCTGCCCCACAAGAGCAAACGATGTCATTATAAGAACCCAGTTCATCCCATAATCCTTTCAGCTTCGTATAGTACGCCGCAACAGTCATCTGAGCTTGGGAAAGACAAGCGATGTCCCTCTCAATTTGAAAAATACGAGGGGCGTTGCTCTGAGAAAAACGATCTCGAAAGTCTTCCCAAACCTCTTGGGCTATAGTTGAATATATGACACTATCTGCAAGATCAGGTGTGATTGAATTGAGGATCCATGAGAGAATCATATCGTTGCATCTTCTCCATGAAGCATGATCATCTGGACGGCTCTTGGCAGACGGCATTTTTATTGTACCATCTATAAAACCCAACTTGGATTTGGCGTTTAAAGAGATGGTCATGGCTCGGCACCAGGTCGAATAATTATCGCCATTGAGAGGCTTGGAAACAAGGACCAATCCTGGATTATCAGAATGGTAGAGAAAAAAAGGATCGACGGCATTATTCTTGCCTTCATTGTTCTTATCTTCTTTCAAAGATTGCTCGCCCTCCATGATGAGGAGCAATGGCAGAGGAAAGAAAAATTGAGACGGCAAAAAAAGCAGAGAGCTAGGGTATGTCTTCCTGCTCTAATACCATGTAAAATAGGGAAGAAAGATATTTGCCTGAATGAATTTCATTGAGTCTGAGAGTGTAACTTTATACAAGAGATTTCCTATAATGATGCTAAGCTATTCTAGGAATCTAAATTACAATAGGAAAAGAAATATTCTACAGTATATAATTACATATTTGTTTCCTAATCCATCCTGTGAACATTAGGAAATCATTGACCTTCTTAACATATACTACACCTTCATCTAAAGAGATTGAAAAATCTAAGAGCAATAACGAACTTGACAAGTCCAAGGAAGGTGAAATTGCTAAACACTATCATGTGCCTGCACCTTATCCCAAAGCATTACTTCCCCAAAGAAAAATTGGTCAAATTTTGGATCTTCTTAAACAGGTTAAAATTAATATTCCATTGTTAGATGCAATTAAACAGGTTCCTGCTTATGCTAAATTATTGAAAGATATGTGCATGTATAAGAGAAAGCATAATGTCAAGAAAACTGCATTTTTAGTTGCTCATGTAAAGAAAACTGCATTTTTAGTTGCTCATGTCAGTTCGGTGTTGCAAAACAAAATGCCTCCAAAATATAAGGACCCAGGGAGTCCTACTCTTTCATGCGTTATTGGAGAACATTTTATTGATCGTGCTCTACTGGATTTAGGTGCCAGTGTCAATTTACTGCCTTATTCAGTTTACTTGCAGCTAGGTCTTGGAGAGCTTAAGTCTACAATGGTGAAACTGCAACTGGCCGATCGTTCCATCAAGACACCCCGATGGGTTATTGAGGATGTGTTGGTCCAAGTGGACAAATTTTATTATCCCGTTGATTTTATTGTTTTGGACACTGAACCTATTTTAAATCCTGATAGCCAAATTCCTGTGATTTTAGGTCGACCTTTCTTCGCTACATGTGATGCTAACATTAGCTGCAGGAGTGGGATGATGGAACTTAATTTTGGGAATATGACCATGGAAGTTAATATATTTAATGTGTTTAGGCAGCCATATGAAGATGAGGAATCTAAAGTTGTGAATTTGATTTCACCTCTTACCCATGATCAATTTGTAAAAAACTGCATGCCTGATTCTTTGGAGAATTTTTTATTGAATTCTAATAATGATGAATTAAACCCTGAAGTTGCTGAAATTCTTTCATGTTTTGACTCTTTGCAGGTGCAAAACGTTAAACAATGGCCACCCACATTTGAAACGTTGCCAAGTCCCACCAAAGCCATCTAATGTGGAGGTGGCTAAATTAGAGTTAGAACCTCTACCAGCAGGTCTGAAGCATGCATTCTTGGGACCTAATGATACTTTTGTGACACCACGACACAATTTTAATTATTCATTTTAATTATTTAATTTATTTAATAATGAAATTATAATTTTATTCTTGTGGGTAGGGTTATTTTGGTCACTTTTTAATTCGGTAGGATTTTGGGGAATTGAATGGTACCGTTGCGTAGAGCGCGTCGATACGAGTTTGTAGACACGTAGTGGGCTCAAATCAGAGTTGTAACGAAAAAACTATGATCACCGGATGTGCAGTGACACAACTGTAAATATTTCAAAGTTGGATTTTTAAAAACTCAGATTTCTCACTCTCTCTCTCTCTCTCTCTCTCTCTCTCTCTCTCTCTCTCTCTCTCTCTCTCTCTCTCTCTCTCTCTCTCTCTCTCTCTCTCTCTCTCTCTCACGACCTTACCTCCCTCGCACGAAACCCACTCCAACCGGCCACTGTTTTGGCCAACAACACCTTCTTCTGGCCACCATTTGTGACAGGGCCAACACCAAAATGACCGGGCCTCCTTCCTCTCTCCGTAGCCCGCCACTTCAGCCGCCAAAAAACGCGAAAAATCGCCGATTTTTACCCAAACTTTATGTCTTTGTTTTTAGTGATTCCAGCCACCAAATTTTTCGATCCATGTATGCTTTCTCATCCTTTCAAGGTGATCTAGCTGATGGTTGGGTTGATTAGGATCTATTTTTGAGATTTGAAACTCGTTTTACAATCCAATGTTTTGGCTGGTTTTTAGCTCAAGTTTCTGGCAAGTTCTGGTCACTTTTGGGCTGTTGCCCAAGAATAAAAGTTGCTCCACCAGTTGTCCTGATCACGTAGGTATAGGTATTGTTGGGTGTTTTGAGAATTTTTCAGTCGCTGAAATTTTTTCAAGACACCCACCCGCTGCCCGCGCTTGGGCCAGGTTTGGGTGGCGCATTTGGTCTTTAAATATTCCCCATGTTACCTCGAGCACGATGGTGTGCTCTGATTTGAATTTGGTTATCGTTTGATTGTCGATGAGATTTACGCATATTAAGCGTTATCCGGGTTCGGTATGTTTAGACTGTTGGATCGACTATATTTCCAAATAAGTTGATCTATGCACCTCTAGAATCGTGTAGGAATCCGCGGATCGAGAATTGGAGTCCCAGATGCACTGATTCAATGATTCAAAGATTTCATAAAACGGTGATGGTCCGATCGTGTGATTGAGAGCGATCTGACCACTTGATCGAGACCAAACTTGCAGAATGGGTTTGGTAGGCTTGGTTGAACTTATAGGAATTGACTGATCAGAAATGAGAGTTTGTGGCCCCCGTGGGCCCGGTTGACTAGAAACGAGAAGTTTGACCAAATGTTAACCACGGGTCTTTTGTAACCGTCTCATCCTTTGTGAAGGTGCTAGAATGGTTTCAGGACATTTCCAAGGTTGTGTATACACGTTAAGTTTCTAGGAAGTATTGGCTTAGGTGTATTTTTCGATTGTGGCCTTACAGTACCGGATAGTATTACTGGAATTGTTCGCCAATGATAAATACGTTGGATTTTGAATGGTGGTTATGGCGTATTGTTGAAAACTTGGATTTGTTTTGATGTTGTGATATTGGGTATGGTAGTGATATTAGTGGAAAACTGATTTGTTTTGGTAATGGGTATTTTGGTTAATGAGGTTATAAAAATGAGTTATCGGTTCGTTTTCAGCCTTTACCATGTGACACGAGACATTCTGTTTTTATGTATTATTATTATCGATTTATTTTAATGATTGTTTATTATAATTCACTTATGGTTTGATAGAAGGGTTTGGTGTCAGTATGGATCTAATTAAATGTCGATTATATGTTTACTGTAATGACCCAAACCTAAAATTCATTTATAATTAGTAATTTATTATGCGAAAAGACAATTTTGCCCTTGGAATAAATTATGAACGAAAAGTTGACTGTTTGACCGAAAAGGAATTTGACAATTTCACATACACCGTTGCGTAGAGCACGACGAAATGAGTTCATAGACACGAAGTGAGCTCGAATCGGAGTTTTAACGAAGAAAATGCGATTAAATATCAACGAGGGGCAAAATGGTAATTAGGAAAATCAGATTGTTTTATATAACCTTAGTTTCTCTCTCTCTCTCTCTCTCTCTCTCTCTCTCTCTCTCTCTCTCTCTCCTGTCGCGCGAAACCCCCCCAGTCGATTTTTTCTTCTCCTCGCCACCACCACGTCTGGCCATCAATCCCGTCAGCACCGGTCCCAAAAGAACCAGCTCGTCCTCCTCTACACGTCTCGACCCTCAGCCGCTCCACTCCGCCGCTAACGTCGCCAGAATTTGCAGAAAATCGATCGGTTTTGTCAAAACTTCAACCCGTTCGTTCTCCTTCAATTCTCCTCCAAATTTGTCGAGTAAGGTATGGATTTCTACCTATTTTCCATGCTCTAGCTGATGGTTGGGTAGGTTTGCATCGAATTGGACCGTAGCTAGCTCAGTTTTCAAATTGAAATTCGGCCGATTTTCGACCTCCGTGTTCGGCCACTTCCGGTCAGTTTTTGGAGTTGGTCCAAGAACAAAAGTGGTTCCAAATATGGTGTTATACCTAGGATAGGAGTTTGGAGCCTTGGTTTTGCGATTTTCCTGCGATGCGTTATCGCTTTGGACACCCATCACTGCCGGTGCATGCGGAGGCGAGTGGGCGAGGGTGGTGCAGTGACACTGTGTTCTGATGCGATCCTTAGGTCGTCACAAGCACGTAGGAATTCGCGGATCTCAATTTGGATACCGTTTGAGCCTCGAACGGATTTTCCATATTGTGCGATTATCGGGTTCAATACTGTTGAGCCGTTGGATCGTAATCAATTTTAGATATGTTATTCTAGATAATTTGAGAAATGTGTAGGATTCGACGGATTGTGAATCGGGGTCCCGGATAATCCGAAATCGCCAACCCTAGGGCTAGGGTTTAGAAATTATGCGATTATAGGATTGTGATCAATCCGACCGTCCGATCGACATCAATACCCTCGGGACATGTGTCCTAGATATATTGGACTTTCTAGCGGCATCCGGATCATATTGTGAGGTCATGGACCCGTGGGGTTCCAGATTGATTTTTTAGACTTTAGCGCTTTTTGGGTCCCAAGATACCGCTAAACTACCCCACGTGGAAGGAAAGCTGTTATGGGCACAGGGATCACTTTAAATTGACGCACGTACTTTTAGGAGCCGGGGGTAGGGTTTTTAATTTACTACTATATTGTATTAATAGAATATTATGGTCATTGCATCAGGTACCCGGGCATCAGTTGACCCGTAGGAGGGACCTTCAAGAGGTCCAACGAGCTCGGACTATCAATGAGTGGACTCTTTGTTTTTATAAATGAATTTAATCAGTTCAGTTTCAGTTGTAAGTTGTTTTATTCTGTTAAATATTCTATGTTGCATGCTGCCGAGTGAAATCTCCTTTAAAGAATATAGAAAAAGATATTCTCGTTAATTATCAGATAAATGGCAGCAGAATTTTAAAGGTTACATAAAGTTAATTATTCATAAGATTTTCTTCAGAAACTTTATATTTTCTTAAACCACCTTGTACCCAGATATTAAATGTTGCCTTCGGATTATATTTGTTGCCTTCGGTTTAGTCAGCATACTTGACAGTTGCCCCACGAGTTCCTTGGTACTCGAACTCGTGTGGAGCGAGTAATGCGGATAAAGGTGGACTACGGTTCCCTGAATCCTGCGAGTTGCGGCTCGGACTGACCTCGTGTCACTGAGAGCTGCGAGTATGTGTCACCCATGGTGATGTAAGAAATTGACGAATACAAGGAATTGACGGAAATAGGGTACACCTAGGTGATAGTTTTAAACTGTTTTCAAATGTATATAATTATATACATGCATTGATTTCAAAAATAAAGAAAATAAGCTAGTTTGTATAACTGTTTTTACAGTGGGGTTAGTATGTTCATATGGTATTTTCTAAACTTTATTTTTGAGTCCACTCACCCTTTTGTTGTTTTGCGCCCCCAGGCAGTAGACGTGCACAGGAATCCACTACCGGGCCACTTCCCATCTTCCGCGCCTTTCTTCTGATGTAGGATTTGTATTTTGTACAAAGATTCACTCCTTTGTAAATTCTTAGTAGTCGCTCTGATGTTTTGCCCTAGATTGACACTTGAACTGTTGGAATGTATATATACGTATGCTGGCAGTTGGTTGTATATATATGTACTTGTTTGGCAGGTAAAAATATTTTGGTATTGAGTCAGTTACAAGGGAAACTCTGCCGGTTTTTCGGTAGAAGTTAACCTTGTTATTTTATCGTGTTTTGTATAGAAGGGCAAATAGGTCATTTGTGCCCGACATTCGCCAAGTGTCGGACACGCACAGGGTCTGACTTGGATTCCAAAGCGGAATTTGAATCGGGTCCTGTCATTTACACTCAAATATATATGCGGGTTTTAAAAGGTTGTCTTGGAAAATGAATAATAAGGGTTATGAATTCTGGATTACTGAATCGTATATTATCGTATGTGGAATTGATTTCAGAACGGATATTGAAAGTTATGGGTAATCTAAGTCAAACTAGTGAATTCTTAGGATGGGATACGTGATCATGGGAATTTCGGGAATGCTTATTATTATTACTATAAAAGGGAGGCTAATTCCTTATTTGGAATACAAGCCGAGAGTTAGAGAGAAGAAGTGAGAAGTGAAAACACACTGAGTTGAGAGAAGAAAAGAGAGTGAGAAATCTGAGAGTTAGTGAGTTCTATCTGAGAGAAAATTATGTCAGTGTAAAAACCATAAAAGCAAATACAATCCTAATATTCAGTAGTACTTTCATACTCTGATTATTTTTTATAACACAAGTGTAGTATTACTTTTGCGCTGCTTTTGATACACATAGACTTTCAGTTTAAACAATATATATATATATATATATTCTAGGCTATGTGCATATTTGCTGAGTTCACCTTCCTTAACCACAGTTATTGCGGGATGATGTGACAAAAGCACTTCCAACAGTTTGTCCTTTGCCATGGCAGAGGTGGGGGGAGAGGGCTAGGGCAGCTACTATTCACGTGAATAGTGGCTGCCCTTTCAAAAAGCAATGTGTATTTCCACCAGTTGCCATGGCAAAGGGCAAATGCTATTTATTTTTTGTTTTTTTCACCAATTTTTTTTCCCTAAACAATTAATTTAGATAATATTTTCGGATAAGATTTTCGGTTTCAAATTTCAAAAGTCAAAATTCAAATACATTTCACAATTCAAAATTCAGATAAATTTCAAAATTCAAAATTCATATAAGATTTTCACCTTCTAAAATTGTGCTACGTGTCATCTCTATCTGTTTAAATTTTTCTATAAAACTAGAGGCTCAGCTCATACCTCTCACACCAGATCTTCTTTATATTTTCATTTCTCATATTTTAGAATTCATACTCCATTCTTAATGGCAGACATGAACGAGGTCTTGGAGAGGCAAGAACAAGAAACTAGAGAAAGAAGGCATAGGTGAGCTGTAGGCGAAAGGGCGCAGAGAGATCTAGATCAGCAAATTGTCATAGCAGTGGCTTTGCTTGATGAAGAAAACCTGAGCCGCCGTGGTTCACAAGAAGGTCGTGGCCTGAATATGGGCAGACATAGACATTCTCGGAGTAAGAATCTTCTGGAAGATTATTTTATCCCAACTTCTCTATACTCTGATGTTCGTTTTTTAGTGCGATATAGAATGCAACCCCATTTGTTCAATAAAGTCATGCATGATATTTGCAATTATGATGAATACTTTGTTAAAAAAAAATGTTGCTGGAAATTTCGGACTTCTTCCTGAGCAAAAGTTCACAGTTGTTATACGAATGTTGGCGTATGGGTCATCTGCTGATCAAGTGGATGAGATTTCCGGGATGGGGAAGTCCACTGCTTTGGAGAGCTTGGTGAGATTTTGTGATGCAGTTTTAACTTTGTACACTAGGGACTACCTGCACAGACCTACGCCCAGGGACCTGCAACGGCTTCTACAAAAAGCCGAAGCTCGAGGATTTCCAGGAATGATTGGTAGAATTGACTGCATGCATTGACAATGGAAGAATTGCCCAACTGCTTGGCAAGGAGATTATGGAAATAGGAAAAGGCAAAAAAGTATCATCCTTGAAGCCGTTGTTGGATTCGATACATGGGTTTGACACGTCTTTTTCGTGGTTCACAAGAAGGTCGTGGCCCGAATGTGGACAGACATAGACATTCTCGAAGTAAGAATCTTTTGGAAGATTATTTTATCTCAACTTCTCTATACTATGATGTTCATTTTTTAGCGTGATATAGAATGCAACCCCATTTGTTCAATAAAGTCATGCATGATATTTGCAATTATGATGAATACTTTGTTTTAAAAAAAAACGCTGCTGGAAATTTGGGACTTCTTCCTGAGCAAAAGTTCACAGCTGTTATATGAATGTTGGCGTATGGGTCATCTATTGATCAGGTGGATGAGATTGCCCGGATGGGGAAGTCCACTGCTTTAGAGAGCTTTTTTGATATTTTGTGATGCAGTCGAAACTCTGTACACTAGGGACTACCTGTACAGACCTACGCCCAAGGACTTGCAACGGCTTCTACAAAAAGCCGAAGCTCGAGGATTTCCAGGAATGAAGCCTCGAATATCACTTATGAAATCAATAATACCGTCTACCAGAATGGGTATTATCTAGTTGATGGCATCTAACCGATGTAGACCACTTTTGTGAAATTAATTCCACATCCCCGATCTTATAAGCAAAAATTATTTGCTGCCGATCAAGAGGGTTATAGAAAAGATGTGGAGAGGTGCTTTGGTATCCTCCAAGCCCGGTGGGCTATTATAAGGGGTGCGTCGCGTCTGTTTGATGTGGAGGTGCTAAGGAGCATAATGATGATAGGCATCATCCTTCATAACATGATTGTGAAGGATGAGTATGATTACGATGCTGCAGACGTGCACAAACGGATCCCATGAACACGGCCTTGACAAGAATTTATGAAAAATCCATGGGGCCAAATGGAGAACCAGTGCAACATGAAACGTTGGTTAGGGACGGTTGTTTCATGACCCGTATGATTGATCGACCTACAGAGATGCAATCGTCTTATATTCATGAAAGACGTCAAGTTGACTTGATGAAGCATTTGTGGGTGGTGAAAGGTAATGACGGCGAATGAAGTGAAGTGAAGATGTATTTTTTAATTTATTATGTTTATGTTTTATTTTTAGTTATGCTTTGTTTTTTTAATGCTTTGGTTGTGGTTTGTTTATTTTTTATGCTTTGGTTGTGGTTTTTTTTTTTTTGAATGCTTTAGTTGTGGTTTTTTTTTTTTTGAATGCTTTGGTTGTGGTTTGTTTTTTATGTATGGAATGTTTTAAATAAAAAGGTATTTTATTGAATGCTTTCTTTATTCACTCAAAGAAAACCAATACTACTAATGAAATAAAATACATGAATTACAAATAATTCTTAAAACAAAACACTAAAATACAATGAAATAAAAGGCAAGCAAACTAACTTAATGGTTTTGATAATTTAACCAATCCGTGTTGCTAGGTCCATCGTCACGAAAAAGTCTTCGTCTCATAACATCCCTTCATTCTAACTTCCAAAATTGTTTTGTTTCAGGGGATATATGGCTTGTATCCATGGCCATAGTTTCCTGGTCATTTCTATTAATGTTTTCTTGGCCTACATGATTCTTTGCGTACATACTCCATTTCTTTTGCATATTCTAGTTGAATTGCCCTCTCGTCTTCTTGGGTTTTCATGTCTATTTCAATTCTCATGGCGCTTTACCTTGCAATTTCCTCCAAAAATTTAGATGCATTACTAGTAGAATTACTCCCTCTCTTCGCCTCCCAATAGGCCTCGGCTCCTTTTGGATGGGTGAATCTTGACTCATCGGGGAATCCATAGGCGAATCTTATGCCGGTGAATCATGGAGTGGCATTTCGTTCAACACCACGGTCGGACCCGTGGGAATAATTCGAATCTCTTACAATTCTTCACCACCTCCCAACATTGGTCATGGTTGAAAGTTTTTTTGCCTTGCCTAGTAGCACCATACCACATTTGTGCTTACATAATCTATATATATAAAAAATTAGAAATGCAAGAAACTTAAAAAAAATATTGGCAACGCAACAAATATAAACAAAATAATGGAAATGCAAGAAATATTAAAAAATTATTGAAAAATCAAGCCATATTAACAAAATATTGGAAATGCAAGAACATTTAAATAAATATTGGAAATGCAAGAAATATTAACAAAATATAGAAAATTGCAAGAAAGATTTGAAAATAAAATTAATAGGACATTAAAATTAATAAAATAAAAATTACAAATAATTTACCTCATTGCTAAGATTTTCCCCGCTTCTATGGTTTTCCATCGCTTTTGTCAAGGCATCTCACCATTTACCCAACTCTTTATTGAGAATTTTCCACCTATTAGATAATGTCATTCCCGTACGGGTTGAACCCGATCTTTCACAAAATTCGGTATGAATTTTTTTTCCACATATAACAGAATTTCATCTCATTGCCCAAGACGGAACAATGACTAATTTGGACCCAACACTCACACAACAAAATATCTTCCATGATGCTCCATGCCCCTCCGGTTTCAATAGAAGAAGCCATAATATGATGGAGAAAAATAAAACTTGAAAGTGAAAAAAATATTGAGTAGAAAGTGAATAATAGTTGAAGGAGAAGAAAATGTATGAGGATTGGGGTTAAAAGTGAAGAGTATTGGTTGGTATATATAGAAAAAAATAATAATCATTAATTGTTGGGTATTTTTTTTAAAAAAAATTTCAAATTTTTTAAATTATTTTATTGCACAAAAATTCGCTACTATTGGATTGGAGGAAAAATCTGATTGAAGAGCCCAGACGACGCCATGTGGCTCCTAGCCGTTGGCGGCACTGTAGTGTGCGCGTTTCGACTGCGAAGGTTGACGTCAGCGTGCTGAGGTCATCCCAAAACTCGGGCAAGCCTCCCCCTCGGGCCAGCCCAGTCTCGTGGCCCCCACCTCCTGCCTGGGCCAACCTTTGCTGCTGGAAACGATTTTTGGGCCCAAAATCCCCCTAGCCCGAGTTGCTGGAAATGCTCTAAGAAGCTGCGAGCAAGTGAAAGGTCTGAGACCCTGAACCGAAATGCCTCATATTTTCCCCATTGCTTTTCAATTTTATACTTTTCCATCTTAATATCTGTAGACTACATTTGTCATATATGGTTGGCAAATATATATGGTAGTAAGGTTGTTCGTAGGAGGAAGGAGCCACTGATGGTGAGAGTGGAAGGAAAATTTCTTCTCAAAAAGCTAGAGTCGTGCCTCGAAAGTAAGGTTCGGGATGCGAAACTTAAGGATTCAATGGGCGAAAAAACACAAAAACAAGGCGAGCAGCAGCCATGCGCAGATGACCACGTTAGCCAACTAGAGGAGGATTAGGAATCAGATGAATAGCATCAACTCTTTCAATCCCTTCGTTAGACTAAAATATTTTTTTAATTTATTTGCTAGATATATTGTGGTGTAATTAAATTTAAAATAAAGAAAATAATGATATGGTTTAGTGAGCCATCCATCTCATCTGTCTTTCCTTTCTTGTCGTTGTGATAGAATGTTTGAAAATTTCAGTTCCACCACGTAGCTTTAATTTTCTATCTCCATTCATTTTTCTCTCCTCATAACCTTACCCCGTTCAGAAGTTAGGAAGGTGACATCTAATGTTGGCATTAACGTAGACACGGTGAATCATTGTACATGATTTGTGTACTGTTTATTCAACTTTTTTTGTAATAGTTTGTTTAGACCAGCTTCCTAAAAAACTACTTGTATTTGACCGTCATATCGTTATATAGTGTTATCAATTCACGTTAAATTTATTATTTTGACATAAAATTAATAAATAAAATATGTATTATAACATAAGGAATGTAACACCAAGCAACTGTGCGACGGTCAGTGCATCTCACCGAATAACTTCTCCAATGCATTGCTAATTTGCATAAACGGAACTGGGCACATGAATTTGATTGTGGAAGTTTTGATCAAGGGTCCTATCTGAACCACTTGTTCAATGTTGTTGCCATTTCCTTACTTGGATTCAACAATGAGGCTTGGCTCAGGAACTAATGGCCTGGCTATCTGGGCTTGGGCTGTAGATGGTGCGGGTGGTAGGGGCGGTGTGCAGAGATGAGAGGAGGTTGGGGCGGGTCTGTTGGGGGTGGGTCCGCGAAGGGTGGTTGGTGGGAGAGAGATTGGGAGGGGTTTGCTGGGGCTGGGGAATTTTTTTATTTTTTATTTGGTTTTAAACATATTGTATTATATTAAAACTATATATTTTAATTTATTTTTATATTGCTTATTTTTTAAAGAAATGAATTTTTTAATAACTTATAGACCCATTTGTCCCTCTAAAAATAACAGAGTTGAAACAAATTAACAAATCCTTGAATTGCTTCAAATTGAAATCACATGAACTTTTTTTTTTTTTTTTTAAGGACCTTTCCTATTGAAAAGGGCGTTAACATAGTAAACTCACACACACAACACAAATGCTAGGACTCGAACTCAGGATCTTGCCTAAGGGAATAAATACTCCAAATCACTATACTAGTGAGTCCTTTGCAACCACATGAACCTTAATAATAAAAAAGACTAACATCAAAATACCCCCTCGGGATTTGGATTCATTTTGAATTTGGACTCCGGGGTTTCAATTTCATCAATTTACACCCCAATGTTTTAAAATTTGATCAATTTACACAATCTGTTACTTTGACCGTTTAGTATTCTGTTAAATGGATGACGTGGCAAATGAGAGACCCACTTTGTGTTGATGTGTAAATAAAAATTATTTAAAAAATCCTTAAAATAATAAAACATTTTTAAAAAAAAATTATGTTTTTTTTAAACATAACTAAAACAAACCCGAAAAATCCAACTCTCTCCCCCAGCCATGTTCTTCGACCCACCCCACAAATCCGCCGCCGACCTACCCCAACAGTCCCTTCCTGACCTTGCCCCAACCCCCACAGATCTGCCCATCCCAACCCACTATCTCCTTCTCTCTTCTTCCTCCCTCTCCCCCTCTCTTCCTCAACAGTCAAGAATGAAGATCTAGTTAAACCCCAAAACACAAAATGGAATACAAGCAACATTGAATGTCTAATTGTCTTCTTTTTACTAAATATATTTTATTACTTAATATGTTTTTTTTCCTTAACCCCTAGTCAAGAACATAACAGGACGTCAAACATACATACCCAAGTAATTCATTCAAAATTTCCCACAAGAAAGAAAAAAGGAAACCTTTACAACCACTATAGAACTGATCCAATCACACACCTACAAAACTGATCTAGCCACTAGCGACATATCAAACATGTTCTGCAAATGAAATTTTCATAGCCAATAACTGAGGTTGGTTGAAGCCTTTACTTCTTCTATCCATACAAATGACTACATAAGTCAACCAATTCCAACCCAGAAAGACAAATAGGATGCGATCCGTTCTTCTTGTTTTCCAATCCCATCACAACATACACAAAAACCCCACTTCATCAACAGTCAAGAGTCTCTGCAACTCTTGAACCTATTCCCTCTTGCATCCTCATCAACCAAAGAACACGCACCAAAACCCCATTTTTCCTTCACCATTCGAGCAACCGACTCGAAAACACCCTCTCAGAGCACTCGTCTCAGCCAGGTCCGACTCCGCTACCGTAGCGGAACCGGCAAGAAAGCGAAGCTCTGAAAGATCAGGAAGTCGAAAAGCAAGTCCAGGTCTCATCAGGGTCCAATTTGCATCTTCCATTGGTGCCGCTTAAGGAGATGACGTCGGGTGGGTTCAAGTTGGATTTCAGGTTCAATATGTCTAGCAAAATGGTGAATGGTCGAATCGCAATTCTGGGTTTAACAATCAAGAGCCTCATGAATGTTGGGTTGTTGACAAAGAGATAGGGAGAGGGAGGAAGAAGAGTGTGGATCGGGGAAAGGTTGTGGGTCGGAGAATATGGCTGGGGGAGAGAGTTTTTTTTTTTGGTTTTTTTAGTTATGTTTTAAAAGTTTTAAAAAATAATATTGATGTTTTAATTATTTTTATTGACACATCAGCACATAAGTAGGTCCTTCATCTACCACGCCATTCATTTAACAAAAGACTAGACGGTCAAAGTAACGGAATGTGTAAATTGATCAAATCTTAAAACATTGGGGGTGTAAATTGATGAAATTGAACCTCCGGAATTCAAATTGAGAATGACCCCAAACCCCAAGGGGGTATTTTGACATTAGCCCTAATAAAAATGATAAACGACAAGAGTCAAAAATGACATTTTGCCTTTACTTATTTATTCTAAAATTTGAGCATAATATTGTCTAATATTTTTGGACTGCAATGGAACTAGGTCCAGTAATTAATTGATATCTTGTCACCAATGTCATCCTTGAAAGTGAAAGACAGTTCATTAACAAAATGTGTTGCCCATTATTATTAATCTCAAATGGTAACTGAACTGGAAAACTACCTTAATTGGTTGAGCGAACTTCCTTCCAGCAAATATCAAAAACAAAGCCATCCATGTTCCCAGCAAAGAAAGTTTGGTTCCATCATCCATCAACCCACTCTGTGTTTCAATTCAAATGAGCATGAATTTCATCAATGCACAAGCAAACCCCAGTGTAGCTTCGCAGCAAAAAAAAACCAACAATTGAACTGAAAAGTTCCTAATTTGATCAAAATTTTGGCCCAAAAAATGAACTTTCAAGGGAATTTGACAAGCATTCAACTTAAAGTCTAAAACGCCCCAATTTGATCAAAAATTTGGCCCACAAAATGGAACTTCAAGGGAATTTGACAGTCATAAATTGCAATTCCATGAGGCAACACAACGCCAAACCTTGAAGAAACGCTATACCCATGGCAATTTCATTCACAAATTGAGAGCTTCAAATAAAAAATAAGATGGAATACCTCAAACAAGTAAGGATCGGTCGGCCTCAACAGCCTCCACCTTAGGACCTGAAATTTACAAAAGGAAAAAGAAAAGGTGAATTAATTAAGAAAAAGAGGGGAAATGATATGATAGGAAAGGAGAGGATAAGGTAAGTTAGGGTAGGGAGGCGGACCATGGAACTCAAGAGGACGATGGTCCTTGCCCCAACCAATGCCACGAGTGGACTCGAGGTACTGGTGGACGAGGTGGCGGCACTTCTGGAGGTGGTTGACGATGTCGATCCACTTCTCTCACATTATGTGCTCCCTCATCTCCAGCATAGACACCGGGTACATGTACGGATTCGCCGGATCAAAGTCATCCGGCGGTGACTCGTCAAAGTTCACAACTCCCTTTCTCCTTCCCATTCACACTTCACTCTCTCTCTCTCTCTCTCTCTCTCTCTCTCTCTCTCTCAAAAAAAAAATATTGTGTTACTCAAGAAAGAGAGCAGCTGTTCAATATGAGCACGCTTAAGCTTTGGGCCTCGTTGAAATGCAACTGTTTCACTTACAATTAGGGTTGGCAACGGGTCGTGTCGTGTCGGGTTCGTGTTGTGTCGGGATAATAAACGTGTCAAGAATGCTCAACCCGAACCCAACCCATTTAATAAACGTGTCGTGTCGGGTTCGGGTCGTCTTTTATCGTGCGGGTTTCGAGTCGTGTAACGGGTTCATAAAGAATAACATACATGTTACAAAACTCACAACCGAAAAAATTTTAATTAAAAAAAACAGAGAGAGTAGAGAAAATATAAGGAAAAGAAAGAAAGAAAAAAGATAGAGAGAGGAGAGAAGAGAGAAGGAAAAGAAAGAAAAAAAATAGAGAGAGAGAGAGAGGAGAGAAGATTGAAGGAAAGAAAGAAAGAAAAAAGAGAGATGAGAGAAAACTAAAGAGAAAGAAAAAAAAGGAAAAAAAAATGAGAGAAGAGGAAAGGAAAAGAGAGGAGAAGAAAGAAGGAAAAAAAAAGAAAAAAAAAAGAGGAGAAGAGAGATGGAAAAGAAAGGAAAACTCAAAAGAAAAAGAAACATTATAAATATCAAAAGTCATACCATAAAATCACAAAGTTGGTTGTAGCATGGTGGATAAGATGTTTGAGAAAATGAGGATGGGAGGGGTTCGAAACCCCTTGTGTGTGTGTTGAAGTCTCCATTTGTCTTTATTTTTTAGCGGGTTAGCGGGTTGTACACGGGTTGACACGACCCGTGACACGACCCGTTTAATAAACGGGTTAGATAGGTATTATAGCGGGTTAGCGGGTTGACCCGAAACCCACCCGTTTATTAAACTGGTTAGAACGGGTTGACCCGAAATTGACCTGTTTTTTTATCGTGCGGGTTGAACCCTCTAATTTCTCGTGCGGGTTTCGAGTCGTGTATCGGGTCGTATCCGAAATTGCCACCCCTACTTACAATTGCTTCTCGCGTAGCCGTTATATTAGATTCAATAATGTTCTCATATAATGTTTTCCTATACTATTCTCACTAGATAACCACCCATTATTCGTAAGGAACATTGAGACCCATTACAACTGTTTTTCTTGATTAGTGTCTTTAATACCGTTTATATTTTTGGATTTTGCATCTCTCTCAAACAAGAAAAAAAAAATTGTGTTTTTCAAGAAAGAGAACAACTGTTTAAAATGAGCATGCGCAAGTTTTGGGCCTCATTCTAGTTCAACTGTTTCACTTACAATTGCTTTTCGTAGAGCCATTAGATTATATCCAACGATGTTCTCATGTAATGTTCTCATATAGTTGTTCTCACTAGATAGCTGCCCATTATTCGTAAGGGACATTGAGACCAGTTACAACTATTTTTCTTGTTTGGTGTTTTTAATACCATTTATATTTTTGGATTTTGCATCTCTCTCTCTCTCAAACGAGAAAAAAAAAATTGTGTTCTTTAAAAAGAGAACAACTGTTTAAAATAAGCAAGTGCAAGAGACGACGTCAAACTGTTAATGCTAAACAATGGAGATGAGGGATATTCCATCTTAACTTCGTAAAGATATGGGATGTTTAGTAACGATTCCCACAGAAGGCACTAAACTGTTGATGCTAAAAAATGGACAGCCAAAATTGAAACCAACTTAGAGAAAAAAAATGCCTTTGGTACCTCATGGACCTTCGGCAGACAGAGAGTGACCTAGAAAAAATGGGGAGAGGGTGAAGGCCTTGGCACCGGTGTGGTACCAGTCGAAGGCTCTTCGAAGCTTAAGTCAAATAAGAATGGAGTAAATAAATATGATTCGGGTGATCAAATTGTCATTACCTGTGTAATAGGGCAAGTACCCTATTTATAGGCAAATGTATGCAACACCTTGGCATGGTATTTCAATGTGGGATTCATGGGCATGGCCAGTATGGCTGCCACGTGTCCTTGGCCACTATTTTATTTGTAGTGTCTTTTCACGGAATAAAGGTTTCTATGGCCAAAGGCGTTTTATGGGCTTTATTGGGCTTCATGGGGCCTCGTGGTCCGAAGAGCCTAGTCATATATGGTATAAACAATGCTCATGTTTAGCAAGATGCAGAAAATTTAGAGGTAGGTTCAACCAACAAAACAAAACATTCTATATGTAGGTATGTATGGAAACATGAGTGACCATGAGGGAGCAAGAAAACCAAAAAAATCAATAAGTATTCTTAACTGCAATTGGTAACTGGTTCTGATTTATTTGCTGCTGCAGAGCGACCATGATATAATATTAACGTATATATTCTATATATTATATACATGGGGCGGATTCGTGGCACTATGTTTTTGACACAAGTTTTGGCACTATATTCTATATATTATATACATGGGGCGGATTCTATATATTAATAATGACATATTATATCTATACTTGCTTTGTGAATATGTTTACAACTTCTGTTTTCTATTTTATAAAATCACATCCATACTTTCTTTGTGGATAATAAAAGAAAAAAAGAGTAGGTTGGGTGGAAAAGTAGAAACAGTTTACTTAAAGTTGTGAATGGCGAGCTTCCTGCGTGCGAGATGAGTTGGCAGAGCATATATAAGGTTTATGCCCCTTGTATGTTGACGAAGTATAAGCATTGAGTAGCTCTAATGATTGATCTCATTAATTGTGAAATCAAAGTGTACTATTCAATGGTTTCACTTATTCAGGATGAGATCCTAAAGGAAGAGCCTCGCTTTCAAATTCGCTTCCAAATATTTTAAAGCTATGGACTTTTATGAATTCGGCGTTCACGCAAACAATTGCAACCGAGACTAGAGGTGTCCTACAACAGTCTAATGAGTGAGCACAACTTGTTAATTTAATTTTATTACTTTAAATTGTCAATTATGCTCGAATGTATTACTTGAATGGATAAGAATATTGTGGCATGTTCGTGTTGAAATACATTGATTTTCTGAGCGCAATGATTCCTTTAGCTAGTTGCACCTTGTTGAGGCCCAAAAAATTCACGGTTGGGCCCGAATATATTCTCGGCCCAAAACGATATATTATTGAGAAAAGACCAAATTTGGAACACACAAAAGTCCACCATGCACGAGTCACACTCCACGTGCCATGTCAATCCGTCATGCTAGGCATCGAGATTAAGATTATAAAATGCATTAGCTCTACAAATCCATGCTAATTATCCCACCAAGCATCATAATTAAAACATGCCAAGCGACATGCCATGTCAAGCACGAAATTGTTGTCTCACACCCAACCACGCTACAAGCCTAAATGGGCCCAAGCCACTTAAACGCCTGGGGCTTGCTTGAGTGGGTTGTGGCATGGATGGTAATGAATCAACATGAGGCCCATTGATGAGCCGAGAAATGGGAGGTCTCGGGTTGCTTGGGAGCCTCAAGGCTCAAGCCCATTTCTTAGGCCCAAACATGTGGGTGAGAACAAGAGAGAAAAATAGCCCAATAGCCCAAGCAAAATAGCCTATTGACACAACTAAAAAGCCCAACGTTTAACAAAAATAGCCCACTTGCTTAAGGAACCACCTTGGCCCATACAAAACCCCAAAATAAGTCACAAAAATCTCAGTCCTTTACTGAAAAAATAGAAGCTACATAGAGAAGGTCTGCAGGATCATTGAACAGAGGTGCTGGGAGGTTCCAGCACATGGAGGGAGCAAGTTTCAAAGCCAAAACATCCAAGGACCCAGGGGGTATTAGTGTGTAAGATACCAAAGAGAGAAATACCCTTCGAACCAGCATATATATCCCAACTCCTTTTCTCATCAGACTTGGCCATGTAAAAAAAGGAAGAAAGCAATAAAATAGATGGCTGGGAATGGAAATCTGCCATTAAGACAGCTATGGGAAAAGGGGGCCTTGAACTTCAAAAAACCTCTGATCTAGTGCAAATAGACAGAAGGGATTTCATCAAAATGGGAAGAGTCAAGGAGGGAGATGAGAAATAAGAGGAAAAGCTTGGCCAAAATGGGTAGAAGCCATTAGGGTTTCTTGAGAAGCGGTGGTTTCCAGCGGCTATAAAATGAGACTTCTCCTACCTAACCAATCCAACCCAGATTCAAAGAGCAAGCTTTCTCTCTAACTTGCAAAAACCTAGCAATCTCGTGCACTGTTCACCCTCTTCTCCATTCTTCTCTTTTGGCAGATAGAGTATCTGTCAAGCCGTCGGAAGAGCATTGTTCTTTATTTCTCTATTCCTAGCCAAATCTCCTACAAATCTCTCCTTTCTCACCTTAACACTTCCCTTTTTCCCCCCTAAGAAAGCCTAAATTTCCCCTCAGTGCTAAACTCATGTTGATTTTGCTTCCATGCCACATGCCTTTCATGCCAAGCTCAAAGGTTTATCTGTAAGTATGCAAAAATTACCTGTAAGTTGCTATTATTTTGGCTGGTGAAGGTAACCAAAGTACTTCCTAAGGCTCTGCTGCCCTTTCGAAGTATCTTTGAGGCTTAATTTTCGAACTTAAAGAAAGGGGACAATTTCATCAGTCTGCCCTTTACGACAACCCAGCCCATTTACAGCTGCAGGAAGAAAAAGTCCTCTACATAAATTGGCGACTTCACTGGGGATTAAACCATTATCTTCATTAATGCCTCCAAAGAAGAAGACCAGAAGCAACAACATGACTTCCCAAGATGGGCCAAGCCATGGTGATTCGAAATGAAGGCAGAATGCCTCATCTAAAGAAGAAGAACGTGCAAGTGAGGGAGCTTTTACCCTCTCAGACCCTGTTGCAGCCATCCATGCTATGGGGGAAACCCAGAGGGACATGGTAAACACAATCAAGGAGCTGAATTGCTAAGCGAAGCAAAGAAAATAAGAGACTTCCACAAGAGTCTGTTGCTGTCGGAAAGAGGTCTAAACAAAAGGGACCATCTTTTGTCCCCCGAGAAGATGTCATTGCCATGCTAGAAAAGGAACTGAGTCAAAGCCAAGAAGATTGGAAGTACCTTCCTCAGCCGCCGTATCCATCAAGCTTACTCCAGCAGCCATATCCTAAAGGCTATGAAGCACCAAACTTTATTCTCTTCGACGGAAGGAAGGGAGCCCGAAGGAACATGTCAACCACTTCATCGATGCTTTGGGACTACATGCTGGTGATTATAGTCTCCGACTTAGGGAATTTTCAAAAAGCCTTATCGATCGTGCTTATACATGGTATACGACGTTGGCACCAAGCTATATCCGCTCTTGGGCAGATTTGGCAAGCAGGTTTTGTAAGAAGTATTTCCAGCATGATGAAAGAGTCACCACCACTCAACTCAACAACACTCGTAAAAAACATGGCGAGAATCCCGTGGACTTCGTGCGCAGGTTCCGAGACCTAGCGTTGGATTGCTACGATGAGAAAGATGAAGATGTGCTTGTCGAAATTTGCATCAGCAATATCATGGCAGATTACAAAGTTTATTTGGAGAATATTGGCATCAGCCAATTTTCTTGGCTGCTGGAAGTAGTGAGGAAAACAAGCATTTCAGTCAAACTAAATGGGCAGAAAGCTTGGAAGAGTGAAGAGGAAGAACGCTACTCGGGGGCTTCATTTGATCAGCAAGATTATCGAGAGACAGTTGCCATAACCTCTCATAAGAGCCGCAAATTACTCTTTGATTAGTTGAGTTATGAGTCGCATGCAAGTAAGGCAGTAGCTGTGGCTCTGTTGAATATTTCTACAGAGCATGGCAGCCTAGTACAACACATGCCAAATACATGCCAACATAAGCCACAAGCTTTCATGCTATTGCAATTCATGCACGCTCCTTGGCCCTTTCATACGTGGGGGCTTAATTTGATTGGAGTATTCATCAATGCAAAATGGCTCAAAGCCTTACTATTGCTGAGTTGCTTTTGTACCTATACTCATGTTTTTTGGCTTTTTTTAAATTTATTTCAAGGATGAACTCTTTTGTGTTTTCACCATATGCTTTCACAACTTTTGTATGATGCACCATTATGGTAGCAGAGGCTTTGCAATGAGAATGAAGGATTATTTTGGAAAAAAAAAAATGTGTATGGAGTTTTATTACCCCTTTATACATTTTTAAACCCCCCTTTACAAAAAAAAAAAAAAACAAAACAAAACAAAACAAAACAAAACAAAACAAAACATGCCGCTTAGCAATAAGACATGCCAAGCAAAGTCACTTGGATGGGGTTCCGAACTATCAACAAGCATCACGCTTAAGCAAAAAATAGCATAAGGCAAGAAAAAACCGATCTATTACAAAGAAGCACACAATCTTGAGGTGCTGGAACAACATGATACGCAACATCTGGGAGTTTTATGAAGCCTTGGTAAGAATCATGCACATGCTAGCCTGACCCTTTTTAAGGAAGGCAAGAAGTTGCTTTTCAAGCCCAGAGGCTAGATAAACCATGCAAAGAAACTTTAGAAATTCCGCTCTTGTCGAAATTTCAGCAGCATGTACCTTGTTTTCAAGGATACCCAACCTGTTGGAGAATCTCAAGCAGTTCATAAAAACAAATTTTGCCAACCAAGCAATATATATATATAGGACATGCAGATTACAACATGCCTCAAGCATTCAGAAATTAATACAAGCTCCAGTGATTCAACACTACGTTACAAAGTCATAACGACGTGGTCGTCAGAGTGTCTAAAAAAAAAAAATTACAGTCAAAGCAAGATAAAACTACACATGCTAAAGACCTATGCATCCTATGGTCTTAAAGGAAATAGAACCACGCGCCAAGATAGTCAATCACCAAGCCAAGGAAAGACAACCCGCAAGAAGAAAGAAGGCATGTGTCAAGACTAAGTGATGCTGGAAGCTATGGAGAGATGCCGGCAGCTGTGTCAGATGTGACTAGGAAAGGAGGAGTAGGAGGCCGCACTGCTGGAAGCTGTGGAGAGGTGTCGGCAGTTGTGTCGGATGTGCTTAGGAAAAGAAGAGCAGGAGGCTGCGCTGCTGGAAGGAGCAGGAGGCTGCGCTGCTGGAAGGCGCAGGGCAGTGTCGGCAGCTACGCTGGACGTCCCAAGAGGAGGAGTAGGAAGTGTATCCTCCGCGACTTATGAGATGCTCTCAACCTGGAAGAAAAAAAAGAAAAAAAAAAGAAAAAAAAAAGGGAAGGTCATGCTATGAAGGAAAATCATCCTAGCTCGTGCAATATTTGAAGATAGTGTATGTGTTGGGGTGCTGTGAAAGAAAAATCAGATCACATGAGGAAGGCCTTGTGGAAGTAGGAAAAAAAAACGTAGAGGCAATGGGGCAAACACTTTTGTGATCCTGTAAAAAAAAAAATTGGCAGCATATACCTTGCACCTACCACAACCCAACCTGTTAAAATCTCAAGCAACTCATGCATTTCAGCATTTACAACAAAGCTAAATGTACAGAACAAGCTGGAAATCTTTATCTCAATGCATTCCAAAACCCAACAATTCATGCAAAGCGTACAAAATAGGCCAAAGCTTAATATCTCAAGCATTCTACATCAAAGGTTCTGACGGAAAGTATGCAACAAGGTTGTGTTTCAAGTTTCCAACAACATGAGCTTTAGGCTCTCCAAAAAAAAGGGTTACAACTCAAGCCCAAATGTAGTCAACTGTGCTAAAGATCGATACACCCTGCGGTTTAGAAAGGAAAAGCTACTATGCACCAAGCTAGCTCTCCACAACAAAGAAATGCGATCTGCAAGGCAAAATAAAGATGGGTGTTAGAGAAGATTGGTGCTGGAAGATATGCCCTTTCTATTAAAAGAAAAAAAAAACTATATATTACAGTGCGAAGAAGGAGAATCGGGTACCTCAACTAGATCACGATGCATGACTAAAACAGAATATAAAAAGTGCTATGAGATGATCCTTTCGATGTTTCCACCATGCACCAAGCGCCATTCTCAGTCGATCATTTGTCAAGGAGAATGTCTCATAGCTTACGGCATTGGCTCTCCAATTCGTGTTCCTGAAGGCTTAACACATTAACGACAACTCTTGCTTAAGGGGATCATGCATACATCTTCATGCTACAAGCAGCTCGTGCTATAAAAATAGTGTGTGCTATAACTTCTTCTAAGTATTCAGCGGGAAGTCCACGCAAAGTCCTAATAAGACACATGCTTAAGCCCTTTGAGCACGCTACTATAAGGTAACTATAAGGTCAAAAAACGATGTTTCCTTTGCAACCTTCAATCATCCGCAAAACATCTTTGGTAGTTGGGTCTGTCAACTCGCGATCGAACCACTCTGGCCAGCCCTTAGTGATGCTGCAAGCGTATTGAAAAAATAAAA
The DNA here is from genome assembly GCF_000346465.2 of Prunus persica. Lineage (NCBI taxonomy): Eukaryota > Viridiplantae > Streptophyta > Magnoliopsida > Rosales > Rosaceae > Prunus > Prunus persica. The sequence continues at coordinate 23,246,520 of NC_034009.1, forward strand.
AATAAATAAAAATAATCAAGTAGCCGCCGGAAACATGCATTTTCTCTATACAGCACCTGGAAATGAGAGTAGCCTCCAAAGCTTACCCAGTGCCTATGATCAAGTTTTGGCAAGTGTTTCTAAGCGATGAAGGTAGGCATATCTTCTTCAATCCATCGTGCGAGGGAAAATAGGCCATCACTCATTACAAAGGTCATTGGGACTTGTTATGTGAATCCCCGCAAGAATTGCCAACAAAGAATATGCTGCAAAAGAGCAAAGCATCTCTGTGTTAAAGCCAAGTAATGTCCACACTAGCGTGCAAGCAACATGAACTTCACAAGCCAAGCCGAGCAAGCTATCTCACGTCAAGTGGAATTCATAAACAAAAATATTTTCGAAGCATCATGCAATCTATTACTCAAGCTCATGACAAGCAAAGTTCCCATTCCATGCTCAATCGATCATTCCAGCAGACCCTTTTTCACAAAGCAAGTGTTACAAACTAAACACTATTTACCTCCAATTAACCTTTTTCATAGAAACCAAAAAAAAAAAAAAAGCAAAATCCCTATGAGTCACACGGCATTCTTGCAGACCCATTATACACATGTTTATATCTATCCCTATAAAGCCAAAAAAATAAATAGTTATCCATGTCCAAGCTCTAAGCTCATAAAAGGAAACAAATGGTGCTTTCCTCCAGCTTTCAACAGCCTCTAATCCTATGTATTAATCATGCGGTTACAAGCATATGCTCGTGATACATATAGTTCAATAAAAAAAAGGTGGTCAAGAACGTAGCACACGCAAAATATAAGCCAAGCATGACAAGTCAAGCTCACGCCAAAGAAAACGCTTAAGCAAATATCAAAGCAGCATGCAATTTATCTATGGCAAGCAAAATTCTCAAGCAATTCCCATGACAAGCAAATTCTCCCTCAAAATGCAAAAAGATTCAAGCATTGCATGCGTCCTATCAACTTCTACTTCTCACGGCCAGGAACAAACTCTACAATTAATCAAGCATATGTTCACAAGGGGAGTAAGCCTAGGCCAAACACCAGTCTATCCTTATTCCTCAAATACTCAAGTTGGCAGAGTCACTTACCGAAAGACTAAAACAGAAGCCCAAAAAAATCACTTACCTAGAAGGCTAGAAGATTCGAGGGTTCCAGCAACAAAAACGTCAAAGGTTCCAGCACTCACCTTCCCCTGCCTGTGCTAGAGACGTATACACCTACATAAAAAACAAACGCATCATGCAAAGTTCAGCCTTTTCACTAGCTCAAAAAAGGGCCGCCACATGATAAAAGTAGGGGAAGAAAAATGGAGAAAAGAAAAGGATGCAATCTACACCAACGATTTATTCTCACAAAGTTCACACTTTTCCGGCAGCGTGCAAAACGAAAGAAATCAAAAGGGGGGATAATCCCGAAATCTAACGCAAACTCTTCCTTGCTAACAATTACTCCAACAAAAAATGGATGGGTCAAAAGGAGTGGGTGCTTGGCTGCCAAAACAAATAGAAAAACCCATGGGTATGAAGAACCCAACAAACCCCTCAATGGATTCAAGAAATTGTAGGAGAAAAGGGCATAGCTTGTTAATCCCTCAAAAGATAACCTTAGATTCACCAAGAAAGAAGGAATTGGGGATTTTGGAAGAAAATTCTGCACAGAGACAATCTCTTCCAGCAACAGCCAGTGGGTTTCTTCGTACAAGGGGATGACGGAGTTAGATTCGGCTCGAATTCTCTTCCCGCGGCTGAAAACGGGTGGTTGTTGCCGAATCTCATTCTCTCTCTCTCTCTCTCTCTCTCTCTCTCTCTCTCTCTCTCTCTCTTTCACTCTGAGTTCGTCAGAGGAAGGAAAGAGAAAGAAGAGGAAAGTGGTAAAAAGAGGTTTACTCTGGTCTGTGTAAAGAAGAAAGAAAATAAGGAAGAAATAATATATAGGAAGGAGGAAGTTGGTGTCTGGGAAACCACAAATGGCTGCTGGAGCTTATGAATTTGATTTTGGGTCAGGATTAATTATTCGGCCCATTCCAGCACTTATCCATGGCCCTAACAATTAAGGGGGCTAATGTTGAGGCCCAAAAAATCCACGGTTGGGCCCGAATATATTCTCAGCCCAAAACGATATATTATTGAGAAAAGACCAAATTTGGAGCACACAAAAGTCCACCATGCACGAGTCACACTCCACGTGCCATGCCAATCCGTCATGCTAGGAATCGAGATTAAGATTATAAAATGCATTAGCTCTACAAATCCATGCTAATTATCCCACTAAGCATCATAATTAAAACATGTCAAGCGACATGCCATGCCAAGCACGAAATAGTTATCTCACACCCAACCACGGTACAAGTCTAAGTGGGCCCAAGCCACTTAAATGCCTGGGGCTTGCTTGAGTGGGTTGTGGCATGGATGATAATGAATCAACATGAGGCCCATTGATGGGCCGAGAAATGGGAGGTCTCGGGTTGCTTGGGAGCCTCGAGGCTCATGCCCATTTCTTAGGCCCAAATATGTGGGTGAGCACAAGAGAGAAAAATAGCCCAAAGCCCAAGCAAAATAGCCTATTGACACAACTAAAAAGCCCAATGTTTAACAAAAATAGCCCACTTGCTTAAGGAACCACCTTGGCCCATACAAAACCCCAAAATAAGTCACAAAAATCTCAGTCCTTTGCTGGAAAAATAGAAGCCACGTAGAGAAGGTCTGCAGGATCATTGAACAGAGCTGCTAGGAGGTTCCAACACATGGAAGGAGCAAGTTTCAAAGCCAAAACATCCAAGGACCCAGGGGGTATTAGCGTGTAAGATACCAAAGAGAGAAACACCCTTCGAACCAGCATATATATCCCAACTCCTTTTCTCATCAGACTTGGCCATGTAAAAAAGGGAAGAAAGCAATAAAATAGATGGCTGGGAATGGAAATCTGCCATTAGGACAGCTATGGAAAAAGGGGTCCTTGAGCTTCAAAAAACCTCTGATCTAGTGCAAATAGACAGAAGGGATTTCATCAAAATGGGAAGAGTCAAGGAGGGAGATGAGAAATGAGAGGAAAAGCTTGGCCAAAATGGGTAGAAGCCATTAGGGTTTCTTGAGAAGCGGTGGTTTCCAGCGGCTATAAAATGAGACTTCTCCTACCTAACCAATCCAACCCAGATTCAGAGAGCAAGCTTTCTCTCTAACTTGCAAAAACCTAGCAATCTCGTGCACTGTTCACCCTCTTCTCCATTCTTCTCTTTTGGCAGACAGAGTATCTGTCAAGCCGCCGGAAGAGCATTGTTCTTCATTTCTCTATTCCTAGCCAAATCTCCTACAAATCTCTCATTTCTCACCTTAATACTTCCCTTTTTCCCCCCTAAGAAAGCCTAAATCTCCCCTCAGTGCTAAACTCATGTTGATTTTGCTCTCATGCCACATGCCTCTCATTCCAAGCTCAAAGGTTTATCTGTAAGTATGCAAAAATTACCTATAAGTTGCTATTATTTTGGCTGGTGAAGGTAACCAAAGTACTTCCTAAGGCTCTGCTGCCCTTTCGAAGTATCTTTGAGGCTTAATTTTCAAACTCAGACAGAGGGGACAATTTCATCAGTCTGCCCTTTACGGCAGCCCAGCCCATTTACAGCTGCAGGAAGAAAAAGTCCCCTACACACCTCACATAACATGTCATTTTTCCAGTTGAAGTTGATTGCAAAGATATTGCGGAAGATGCTTACAAATAATTATTAGTTGAACATTTTGTGATGATTTTGTTTTTTTTTTTTTTTTGTCTGAAACATTTTATGATAGTTGAGACTATGTGTTACTGATACGAACCTTAATACATTAGTGTTGTAGATAGTTTAAAAATGATTGAGCCTTTTAGGGGTAGTATTAAGAGTAACATCATTATATCGGGAGTTTCCTAAAACAACTAATTAGATGCAAGCAAAGTGGCTAAAACTGCAAATCCGTATATTAAAAACAACATATGTATGACAAGACCCGCCCCGAAATTTCTCGGAAACCAAAGCAGACCCCATCTTTGTTCCGACATCATCCAGATGCCGGGCTCACTTACTAAAAATCGAGACTCTCTACCAAAATTTTGGCAGAGTCTCCCCTGTAATTTAAGCAAACCCAACAAAAATTTCAACCTGCAACATACAAACATAATCCCAACCAGCAGCATGCTTTCATAATACATCAAAACATACTAAATGGCCTCCAGCTTCGCAAGTAAAATCTACCATGGGTAATAACAGAGCATCTACTGCATTTAGATTACAAGAACAGTTGAGTAGAAGAAATTACTCAAATCCTAACTAGGAAAGTTCACAGTTCGAGCCTCGTACGTCACTTGCACACTTTCTGGAGCGACTACTGGTTAGGGAGCGCAAAACAGAAAATATGTGAGTGGACAAAAACAAGATTCTCATTTAAAACAATATAGTAACCCCACCGTGTAAAAATAATGCTCAAGACATGCAGGTTCACAATTCATTATTTAATTACTCAAAACATATTTCATTTAAAATTCTTTAAAACACAATTCACTTCATCTGTGAGCCACATCCCCACAATCTTGCTACTTTTACCAACCCACTGATAAACTCTAATTGCTTCGCTCTCACAACTATATATATATATATATATGTAACTATATAGATATAACTAGACAATAACTATACAATATACTCATCACACTACCTAGGTACCGGGGAAACAATCCAACCGGGGGATCGTTTGACTAGCCCGAAGGATTTTCAGGTGCTATCCTGCGTCTAGGGATGAGCGGTCCAACCGGGGGACGAAACTCCATAACTCACACACCGGAACATCTAACGCCATGTGTAGCTCCCAAACTATGTCCTACGCGTGCAGACTGGATCATCACACACCAGAACATCCAACGCCATGGGTGATGATCCCAAACAATATACAGAGTCTTTCCATACGCCGGAACATCCAACGCCGCATATGAAAAGTGTCTTACACGCCGGAACATCCAATTTCGCGTGTGAGACTGATAACCTATTCTTTCCACACGCCGGAACATCCAACTCCATGTGTGGAAAGTCTAATAACTGGGGAAGGTACTTACAGAGTGTAATCATACAACTTCTCTCAACAACCCCTCATATTCAAGTTCTTCCACAACTCACTTCAACAACCCAAGTATCTCTCCTATAGAGAATATATATATATATATATATAATTCCCCAAAATCCATATAAAATATACTCTCGATACCCAAATATGCCAAACCCACAATATATTGCCAAAGCGCTATACAAACATCAAATTCAACCCATGAATATAATATATTCAATAAACTATTAAAAACATTATGCATAAATCCTTCATTAATAAAACCATGCATATGATTGAAAACAAAGTCCACTCACAAATATTCCCACGCTGCCTGACCACGAGAGGGTCCTGCCTGCTGAGTACGTGCAGTCGGAACACCTATTTCGAGATACGAACCCTTAATTAATATAAAATTACTTCGAAGCGGAAATCACAAATTAAATACTTAAATCCCCAAATTCCCAGTACGTGCACGTTGAAGGAAGTATCCTACGGTCCGATTACAGGTTTAGGAATCGATCACGATTGTACGGTTATCGCTAACCCACAAACTTTGTATTATTGAATCGGAACATCCGGGGCTCCGATTCATGATCCGTGAAGTCCTACACGGTCCTAGGAATACCTAGAACAACATATTTTAATTGGGAAAAGATCTAACGGTCAGAACTTATTGAACCCAGGTAACGCACAATATGCGAAAATCCGTTTGATAGTCAAACGACGTCCGAATTGAGATCCGCGAAATCCTATGCACTCATGACAACCTAAGGATGTCATCGGGTCAAATTGTAACTTCACCAGCCTCGCCCACGTGCCGCCACACACCCCGGCAGCGAGTGGGTATGTAGAGTAAATTCCGGTGACGGAAAAACTCCACACCCGAGCTCACCCTTCCTATCCTACCTTCTACTCAAGGTCAGGATCACTTCATTCAACTACGGGGAGGTCCAATTCGGACGATAACTGGCCGGAATTTCACTTTGAAATCCGGCCAAAACCTAGGTTTACAAAATCGGTTTCTACACAGCAAATCGATCCAAACCCATGCAACAGTCAGCTAGACCAAGGAAAAAGAGGAAGAAACCTCACCTCAATCACCGGGTTTGGGCGGCGGAGACGACGTCGTGACGACGAGAATCTCCAGTTCGAACCAGTTGATGCCGTCGGCGATGCTCGAGTTTTCCGACTGGGAAACTGGGTGATTCTGGTTCGGGGCTTCACGACGAGTCCAACGGGACCGGTCTCGAGGGCTGGGGTGGTCGAATGTGGTGGCGGTGCGGTGGTTTCCGTATCGGTGAATAGTAACTGGTAAGGGGAGGTCGCGCGCGCAGAGAGAGAGAGAGAGAGAGAGAGAGAGAGAGAGAGAGAGAGAGAGAGAGAGAGAATCGGGAGAAAGAGAGAGAGTGAGGTAAAAGTGAAGAAAATCAGATTTTACTCTCCTTTTTTCGATATATTTACAAGTTTGCCACTGATAATGTTTTGATGGCTATTTCCTCGTTACAACTCCGTTTCAAGCCTACCGCATGTCTACGAATTCGTCTCAGTAGAACCTACCCAAAAATACCAGTCGTGGTCCCAAAATCCTTCCGGATAAGAAAATGACCAATTTACCCTTACCCCAAGGGTAAATTCATAATTTCACTTCAAATAAATTAAAATAGAAATTAAATTTGGAGTCGGGGTGTTACAATGTAGATAATTTTCCATAACCTTTTCAACCAATGTTTCATTTCAAGTAGAAACAACATTTTTTAAACCAAAACAATCTATCTGGCAATTGGATAGTACCAAAGTGGAAAGGATGTCGTGTGGCCTCACACAATAGGTCATTTTGTGAAGAACTTTTACAACCCTTGAAATTGTGCACTTCATTGGTCATTAAAAGGACAAATAAGTTGATAATTGAGACAAGTAATAAAAATAAAACCATGTCCTTAATGGACTTGAGCATATTCAGCACCTTAGCCTCGTACGTGTCATCTTGGTGTTCTGCCTGAGGGGAGGTTACATCAATCCGTTCGAATCCATTGCACCTGCTGGCTCTCTAATTAGAGATATCATATATGCAGAACAAGTGTGTTAGAGTTAGACGTAGGTTCTCTAGATATACATGTTATGGAAATGAAAAATTACATAGGAGGTTAGGCGCTTCCAAAATGGTTTCCCCCGATTTTTATCTGATTTCGAAACCTGAAGCACCATTACAGCTCCACAATACTGACACCTCTTTGTTTAAGTGGTAGATGAAGACGAAGATATGATGAATCTTCTCACTCGTACACTTTCTCACTCAAATCTTCTCACTCATATCTCTCTCATCTCTATCCAAATTGAATTATATCCTTTGTTGGTGTGTTTGGTTGGGTTGGTAACGATCTGGACACTTGTACCATTAGGATTGTGCCACCTTTTATACTCAATTGTATTATTTAATTGTTTTTGTTGTACAAATAGCAACCTAAAAATTAAGCAACTATATGCACGTTTTAACTCACAAGTGCACAAGATTAGACAAATAGTATACAAAGCAAATACGAGATCATTCCCACGAGGATTGGATTAATATGTGTTTAAAATTCATTTCCTAGAACTACTAACTAAATGGCACAAACTAAGAATGCAAAAGTGAAAGAAAACCCAAAAAAAACTTATTTCAAAACTCTAAGATTTCTAATCAAAGTTCAGGTGCAATACACAAAGGCAGTCGGTGTAGACAAGGTGTTCAAAAAAATGATTGTAAGATGATTTTGAAAACTGAAAATTTCGAAGCAAAATATTAAAAACTGTGTTTGATTAAAAATAGAATTGGATTAAGGTTAAAACAATGGGAAAACCAATTAGGGATTCGATGTTCACCACTAATCTTCTTCCTTAAGCAAATGACATGCACAATGCTACAAAACAGATTTTAGATGCTCATGTTTGTCAACCTAAAGGCATGATATCTACTCTTTAAATTATTGATTTCCCTAAGCAACAAGTTAGGCATGCGTATCTACACTAACTCTTTTCATTCTTAAAGTGTTTAGCATGGTATCTACTAAGTTACACTTTAAGAATGCATAACACAATGGAAATCGACAAACACACAACTCCTAGAACGTGGTATCTATTCTAGTTATTCATGATGATTAATTTCAAGAACTTATAACCAATTATTTTGTTACTCTCTCACAGGCACAAGACTCGATCATCTAAATTTACCTATGTAACAAACTTAATACACAGCATGCATATGGTGATCAAGCATAACATAATGTATGTAAAGAGTAAAATATAATCTGAAATTAATCAATTAAGCATCACAAAAGTAATTTACAGCAAAGGCATATCGAAATCCTTAAAGCAACATGATTAGGGCTTCAATCGAGCCCTAACTAAAGTACTTAGTTACCCATAATTTAAATAGACAGCAAGAACATACAAAACAGAAAATAAAAAGAGGAAGAAGATAGCTCTTTGATGATGTGTCGGTCAGCCAGAGTGATTGGATGATGCCTTGACGTTTCTCCTTGCTTCCTACGCCTTTCAGACCTTGGAACCTTGAAGGATGGAGGAGAATGGGATGGTGTGGCTGCCCTCTTCTTCAACTTTCTCTTTTCTATTTTTATGACTCCAAAATCAGCTCCTTATTTGCATAGCAGCCGCTCTTTTTTTTTTTTCTCTCAAAATAACGTTTTTGCTCCTTGTATTCTCCACGTTTCTGAAAACCCTACATATTTTTTATTCAGACATATAAACCCCTGGGAAATAGGAATATTCTTCATTGGCCCAATTGATGTGATTTGGGCCTCAAAACTTGGACTTCAAAAAAGATTGCAGATTCCCGCGCAGCCCGAACTACCCATACTAAAACCACCATAACTTCTTCTAGAAAAATGATATTCATAAACCGTAAAATTCCCCAGAAAATAGACATCCGTAGCTTTTCAAGCATATGTGGCTCAGGTTCTGGTTCTTCCTGAGTCAGTACAGTATAATCCGTGAACTTGACTGATCTGCACAGGCCCTTCAAACTCAACATTCTCTTTTTAGCTCATTTTCCACCATTCGCTTGTGATTACCTAAAAAAGTAATAAAAGAATGTAAAACATATATAAAAGAGTAAAACAAAGGTGTAAACATGGAGAAATATCATAGATAAATGTCGAATATTTGAGCACATTAGTTTTGCATTGCAAAAAGGCAATATAATATTTAATCAACAAAATATTAATTTGAAAATTGCTACAGATATATGACACTTCTTGCAATATATTATTTTAATTCTAATTCATTGAAGGTAACTAGTTGGCTAAGAATCCATCAGCATTGGTTCGATTTGAATAAGCTTACTGAGGTTGGTTTAGGGTGGGAAAATGAAAAAGTATTTTATGGGACCTTTTATCACTAATCAATAATCCATCAGTTTTATCCTTTAAAGGGTGCCAGTAAAGTGGTTGCTTAAGCAAGCACTCGTAGGCAGCCAGTTGATAGCAACCCACTTTGGCTTTTTCCCAACTCTCAATGGGATGTTGTTTAAATAATGGATTTAAGAAGTAAAACCCCGGTTCGAAACACCAACTCATAACACTAAAAACAGAAGCTAAAACAAAAGCAAAACCCCCTATCTTTTCATTTCTCCCCTTTTAAACTCCCCATATCGCTCCATTCCAAAACACTTTCAATGAATTGGAAACATTTCACTACAATCGGAGGAAAGAGAAGGAAGCATCTCCATTTGAATATGTCCTAAGCCTTCATCCCGGAGTTAGCTTAGTTTAAAGTGATGTTATATGTGGTGACTCAATCATCGGAAGATCTCATTCGTCTGGCTTCTATGTGCCCACTATTTCATACTTTGTCAAACACTCCACAAGTGTCGAACATCATTTCAATGGCAAAGTACCTAGACCATCCTAGCTGATACCATGCCAATTCTGCAGTCCAATTTTTCTTGCAATAATGTAGGGCATGTGCAAACCCTAGGTCGATATTTAGAGAAGCCTTTGAAGTTTTTTTTTCATGCAAGGTAATGTGGAAGCGTTGTATGGGATGTGTATTGTGTCCACGGCAGACTATCTGGAAGTGGCATATCTACTTGGACAACTTGGCGTGTACGTACAGAATTGGTCAGTTAAAAGAGGATGCATTAGAATTTTCGTGTTCTTTGAATCAACGTATCATCATTGATAACAAAGGAACTAGGGATGTTTTGAGACAAGAATTAAGCCAAGTTTTCTCTGTTTCAAGACATAAAGTAGATATGTTAAACTATGGGAAGATTAAGTTCGAACACTGCAACACTTGTAACAACAACGACTGGTGTTTTGTATTGAATGTTGGCCTATTGAAGAAAATATAAATCATGCCTTCTGGATTTGTTGCAATCGATGGAAATGGCATCGTGTGAGAGTATTTTTTGGTTCAAGGTGATGCACGTATATGTTGCCCTACTGAACAAATATCTCCCGTGTGAGTGTTTTTTGGTTTAAGGTGATGCACGTGTATGTTGGCCATGTTGACTGATGTACATGTGTGCACCTGCTGAAAGACTATGGGCTCAGGTCGCGCCAAGTGTCTTATTGCGTTAATTTTGAATTTTATAGTGCAAAATTCTTTTAATAAATGGTAATAAATAGTAGAAAAATCGGAAAAATGCCCCAAAAATTGCTTCGGGCTCCTTGTGATGTTATAAAACTGAGGGAAGCTGTAAATCATCCATTTCATACTGAAAAACTCCAAAGTGCTTTTAATAACTCACTTTCCTCTCAACCCTACACTACTACAAAAAAGCAAAAAGACGACGGTAAATCACCGTCGTGTATTTGGTTTTTCAATGGTCGTGGAATCCACCGTCATCTTTTCCCTCATAAACCATGACGCTAAATAACCGTCGTTGTTAAACAATACAACGTCATCAAAAAATACAAAACGACGTCTTTGTACTGCAAAAAGATCTAAAAAAAGCAATCGAGGATGATAATAGACGACCAATTCTCTAAAAAGACCGTCGTTAAAAAGGGAAAATATGACACATATTAAGAGAACAAGGCCGCAAGATAGACATACAACGACGACAATAAAAATACGCCGACGTTAAATATAATTTTCACGACAATAAAAAATATGACGTCTTTAAATACATTAGAAGACGACGTTATTGATACCTACTACGTCGCACATATAAACACAACCGTCGTACAATTAATTTTCCACTTCGATTTTTTGATAAAAGATGACGTGGAAATAGTTGTCAGTGTCATTATTTACGACGTATGTGTTTCTATAGTAGACGTTGAAAAACTAAACAACGTCAGTTACAAATATATGAGAGTCGTATTAAAAAATTTATACGTCCTATTTTCAGAAACAAACAACGACCATAAATATTAGACGTTGTTAAATACAACAACGTCGGAAAACAATAAAAACAGACGTGTTTAGTCTGCTAAAGTTCTACAACGTCTCTTATTTACAAAAAACCGTCGTGAAATAAATTTTCCACTTCGATTTTTCTAAAAAAGATGACGTGGAAATAGTTGTCAGTGTCATTATTTACGACGTATACATTTATATAGTCGACGTTGTATTTATATGTATTCATTACTCACGACGCACTTAATAATATAGACGACGTTGAACGTCTAAACAACGTCGGTTCCAAATAAATGAGAGCCGTATTACAGAACATATAGACGGCGTAGATTATGATGGGAGCCGTATTACAAATAACGTCGTTTAATTGTTATTAGACGGCGGTTATAATGAATTTCCGTCGGAATTAATTTCGTTCCTCTGCGTTTATAAAAGAACTTGCGACGTGGAAAATGTATGATGACGTCGTATTTTTTAACGTTCAGATTACATATCTCGTTTTTTAGACGTCGGTATTATGGGATTGGAGTCGTGTTATTTTGAATTACATGGCGGTTCTTTATCCTTCACCGACGTGATATCCTGAATAATTGCTTCACAATAGCGTCGTGGTTCTTCATTGTTACGTTGCTTTAAGACGTCGGTAAATATGCTGAATAACTGATTCACAATAACGTCGTGTTTTATTTGAACGTAGAAAGTGAAGAAATCACATTACAATATTTTACAAAATTAATGTCATACACTGCCAATTACATAAGCATCATTCAATCCATATATCTTCACACCCATCTCGAATATTTTGACCGCCTAACTCACCTACCAGTTCATCAAATGTGTCAACATTTGGCATCCCTCTAGTAAATGGCTCACACTCAATTATCACATCACCTAATACTTCATCACCAATAACATCATTATATTCTCTACTAGGCATTGATAACACTACCGACCAACCACGATGCATCGGGTCGTCAACAAAAAATATTTGTTTCACTTGAGAAGCCAAAACAAATTGGTCATTCCTATGTCCAATTTTACTCAAATCTACAAGGGTAAATCCAAGTTCGTCGACTACAAGACCAGAACTATCTATCCAATCACACCTAAAGACTGGGATTGTAAACTTTTAGTAGTCAAGGTCCCAAATTTCTTGAATGACACCATAGAAACCCATATTTGAGAGAATTGGGTTTTTATCCTTGGCACTAGCAACTTGCATGGTATGTGCAAGTAAATAAACTCCACTATTTTGAGTTGTCCGCACATCATCTTATGCCTTGATATTGAATTTAATACCTTTAATAAGATAGCTCCTATATAATGGCACTGACATGTTTGGACCAGCTGCTAGCCACCTTAAATTTTCTGATACGCCATGATTGTCTTCCTCAAGTTCACTTTGAACCTGCAAATTAATCATATCTTAATTCATCCTAACATATAAATAAGAAGAAAATTAAAAGAGAAATACGTTATTCAACAACATATACCTTGAAGCGTAGCCATTGAATGAAAGTGCTATTGTGCTTATCCTGCATCCACTTTGTTCTCTTTCTAAATTTTGGATAAGCAGTCTTGATGTGGATCATATGTTGCCTACATGACACGAAAAATTCAAGCATTACGGTCCCAAATATATAAGATAAACATAAGAAATAATTTTAAATGGAAACTTAAAGAATAAAACTCATACGTACTCGATATAAGGTAGGACTTCCTCCGTATTCTCCAAGACATATAGATGTGCTTGATTCAACAGGTCCTGATCAACTACGCTCACTGTGCAACCTGATAATGGCTTTGAAACTCCCATCTTTTGGCTTGAAGGCACTCCAACTGTACTAACATCAGATAAATGCTGAGTACAAAACTCTACCGCTTCTTCAGCTATATACCGCTCAGCAATGCAACCTTCGGGACGAGTACGATTCTGAACATACCCCTTCAGCACTTTCATATATCTTTCAAACGGATACATCCACCTAAAATATACTGGCCCACATAGACGAACTTCTCTGACAAGATGTACTACTAGATGAACCATGATATCAAAGAATGAAGGGGGAAAGTACTTCTCAAGCAAACACAGAGTAACTACTACATCTTCTTCCAACTTATCTAGCTTGGAAACATCAACAGTCTTTGCACATATAGCATTGAAGAAGAAGCACAAACGAGTTATTGCATACCTTGCAGGCTTCTCCAAAACAGAACAAATTGCCACAGGGAGCAATTGTTGCATTAAGGTATGACAATCATGTGATTTAAGGCCAAGAAGTCTTGAATCTTGTACAGATACAAGATTTTTAATATTTGAAGAATAACCTTCAGGGACCTTCATACCATAGAAAGAATTGCAAACCTCTCTCTTCTCTGCTCTTGACAAATTCCAAGGCCCAGGAGGCAAACGAGTACGTCTTTCTCCATACTCGGGTTGCAAATCAGTTTTGACCCCCATGTTCAATAAATCTAATCGAGCAGCAATCCCATCTTTATTTTTTCCAGGGATCTCCAGCAATGTACCAATGATACTATCGCAAACATTCTTCTCAATATGCATAACATCTAGGGCATGCCTCACAGGAAGGTATTTCCAATACTCGAGATCAAAGAATATTGATTTCTTCTTCCAACAAACTCTGTCACCATTTTCAACCATATGCAGCACTTCTTCTCCGGTTAATGGCTCTGGAGGTATGCCATATTCAGGTTTCCCATTAAAAGCTGCACGTTGCCTCCTATATGGATGATTGATTGGTAACCATTTTCTATGCCCAATGTAACAAATTTTGTGGCCATTTTTCAACCTGTGACTAGGTGTATCATCGCCGCATATTGGACAAGCTTTATATCCTTTAACAACACAACCAGATAAGTTTCCATAGGCGGGGAAATCATTAATTGTCCACATTAATGCAGCTCTGAGTGTAAAGTATTCTCCATTATGTGCATCATACACTCCTCTAATCCCAACCCACAAGGATTTTAAATCATCAATCAAAGGCTCCAAGTAGACGTCTATATCATTTCCGGGTTGTTTAGGATCGGAAATCAATAAGGTTAACATCATGAACTTTCGTTTCATGCACAGCCATGGAGGGAGATTATATGTAACTAAGATAACCGGCCAACAACTATATCTGCTACTTAGAGAACTGTGGGGATTGAATCCATCAGATGAAAGAGCCAATCTCAAGTTTCTCGGCTCATTACCAAACTCAGGCCATTTATCATCAAGAAGTTTCCAAGACGGGGAATCCGCCGGATGAGACATCTGACCGTCAATTGATTTTCTAGCAGCATGCCACCAAGTCAAACTCTTAGCTGTCTCATGTGATTGAAACATCCTTTTAAACCTTGGAATTGGGGGAAAATACCACACCACCTTCGCTGGCACACCCTCTTTCAAGATTGAATCTTTGCCTTCCTTCCACCTTGAGATACCACAAGTAGGACAATTAGTTGAATCCTCATACTCCTTCCTATACAAGATGCAATCATTGGGGCATGCGTGCATTTTCTCATAACTCAGCCCCAATGCACACAAAGTCTTTTTAGCCTCATACATGGAGGTTGGTATTGTATTTCCTTCTGGAAGCAAATCGCCTTGAAGTATCAATAATTCTGTAAAACAGACATCACTCATCCCATGTTTTGCCTTCAAATTATACAACTTCACTAATGCCGATAACTTCGTGTACTTTCTACAACCAGGGTACACTGGTTGATCTCCATCCCCAATCACATTGGCAAACTCATACGGATCCGAACCAAAATCACCAAAATCATTATCATCCATATCAATTTCTTCAGACACAAAACTGTACCTACTATGGCCATCATCTTCTTCAACATTTCTGCTAGCATTAGTAGTTGCTTCCCAAGGTTCTCCGTGAAATGTCCAATTCTTATAGCTTTGGTCAATTCCATTAAAGTATAAGTGATCCCTTATAATTCCAACCCCAAACAACTTCAAATTAACACATTTAACACATGGACAACGGATATGTGTTGTAGTTAGAAGATTTTCTACAGCAAAGTTCAAAAATGCTTCCACCCCAAACTCATATGCCTTCGATCTTCTATCCGAGTGCATCCATGACTTATCCATCTCCGACACTATAACCTATTATCTATAATAAAGTGAAAATACAGGCAATGACCATCACTATAGCAGATTATACAATGATCTAATCGCAAGTAATAAACAACAGAGACGACGGGTTTTAATCAAAAACAGACGTATTTGGCATATATAGACGACGGATTTTCAACAGACGTCGTCTATTATACGTAATACAAACGACGGTTTATGAAAAAACCGTCGTGTATAAGTAATACAACGACGGTAGTTTAAAAACACCGTCGTGTAATCGTCGTCGTACGCCTTAAAATTCGTCGTGTCTCAGTTTATTTTCAAGAACACAAAACCCATTAAGAACACAACATATATATGAAACCAAGCAAGAAACCAACATATACATGAAACCAAGCATGAAAACAATAAATCCATTCCCAATTCAACATAACATAGGGTGATTAAAAGATACGACAAAATTAAATCCATTCCCAATTCAACATAACAGATAATGTAATCCATGAACCCATTAAACAGAAAATCCATGAACCCATACCTATAAGCATTGGTGCACTTTGCACCTTCTCCAGAGCGGAAAATGACAAGATCAAATAAAGGTGTCCTTTTGCTGGAAATCATTTGGAAGTTGGTGATGTGTCTTTTTGTGTTGATTTCCAGCAAAAGTACACCTTTATTTGATCTTGTCATGAACCCATTAAACAGAAAATCCATGAACCCATACCTATAAGCACATTATTAACAGATCGCAAAGCATATACCTAAAACCCTTTAACAAAACAACCTAATATCATTCAATGAATTTACAAGGGGAAGATAGGGTTTGTACTTACAGGTTGGACGAGCTCACAGATTCGACGAGCCTGGAGAGTGCAACTTTTAATTAGAGCAGAAGTGAGAGAGCGAAATGTTATGTCGCGTGAAATCTGAAATTTTAGGTTTCAGGGATCGAAGTATAAGACTAAGAGCCAAATCTAAAAAAATTTAGGTCGCGCGAAAATTTTTAGAGCGCGCGCGTTATAAAACGTCGAAAGAAAAACCAAGGCGAAAGTTCTACAAGTACCGACGTAAATTTAATATTCCACGACGGAAACTTCATTTTTCGGATTAAGAACGTAAGGCCGTTCATTTTTCGGATTAATTTTAAATTTATTTTGAATTTTTTATATAACGACGACTGAAAAACCACGTCGGTGTTAAGAAATTAAAGACGTTGTAAATTATATAAACCGACTTACATATTAAAATAACGTCGTTTAAAGCGTAAACCATGTCGTATGTTTTACTGTACGACGTAAAATATGTATTCCACGACCCAACCACCGTCATTAAAAATTAATACACTAAACCCATAAAATTAAATTATACAATTTAAAAAATTAAGTTTATAAAAGGTTTTATGGTTTTAAAGCCTAACATATAACATAGACTACCCAAAAATTATACTTTAAAAATAAACCCCAATAAATAACAACACTAATCTCTAAACCCTAGACTCTAAACCCTAAACCATTAAACTAGAAGTGATTTTATGACTCATCAAAACAATTTTGTTTTGGATGGTCATTTTAAATTTTTGTTATTCAAAATGAATTTTTTCAAGGTTTATGTGGAAGAAAATATATCAATGACTTCATAGGAGTTGACTTTTCAATTTTCTGATTTATTTTAAATTTATTTTGAATATTTTGATATAAAAATAATAAAATATTCTTACCACAACAACAAACCACGTCGGTGTTAATAAATTGTAGACGTTGTAAATTGTAATAGACTACTAAGTCGTTAAAATGACGTCGTTAAAATGAGAAACCATGGCGGCTATTTAACTATACGACGTAAAATATATATATCAACGACTTAACCGCTGTCGTTACATAAACGTCGTCGATGATACCCTGAACCCTTAAGAAATTGAAGATGTTGTAAACCATAAACGACTCAATTGTTCAAAGAACGTCGTCTAACTATATTTTTACGTCGTAATTGTTTAAAACACGAAACAACAAAATACGACGGTTTGTGACTTTATTAGGTCGTTGGAAAAGTATTACACGTCGGTTAAGCAATTTGTATGTTTGTTTTTTTTTTAATTTAAGAAAACCTCAACAAATTTTTACATTACATATTATAGAGAAAATTTGTACATTATACATAAATATCAAGTGTTCAATAATTGCCCCGTTTAATAATTTGGAAAACAAACTCTGCCCATTCATTCTGGACTTCATCAATGGCTTCTTGGGGGTATGAAGCTTCCTGGTTTCCCTTGGCATACTGCATAAACAATGACTATTAGGGTTTATAAATAAAAAGAAATTCAATCACAGACGACGATATTTTTCATAACCGACGTAGTATATCCATTCAACGACGTTAATTTTACACGACCGTCGTTGATAATACAAAAAACGACGTGAAATGTATGAAGGTAATTTCTTCTTACCTTATTCTCAAACCCCAAGGAAGGATCCATGATGATGTCCCTCATGAAGCGCATTACATAATACCCGCATTCGACATTGCTGGGTTGCTTTGGTGTGCCTGAGAGAGTTTTCCAAATTACATTTTTACGTCCTGCTCGGGCTATGTGGGTATTATATATTTTTAAAGCACTGTTCACGATGTTTTTGGCCTCTTCATCGACCACACGATTTCCTGGCAGAGGATCCAGAAAATAGACGGTTTCTCTCTTTGCTCTTACAATCAGCAAAATCCAATGACGGCTGCACAAAATTAATATAAAAACGACGGTTATTTACAAAAACGACGTATTATAGTATTTCACACGACGAAGTAAAGTAGCTAACGACGACATTATATATTTATCACGATGATAAATAAATACCGACGTGGTTAGTAGTTTCAAACGACTAAATAAAATAAAACACCGACGTGGTTAGTTTATAAGCTGTCATTTATTGAAAATCATAAAAACAAAATCCTAAGGAGACTAACCCTGGATTGTAAGGCATCATGAAAATCTGTTCACCGTCTGTCTTCTGAAGTCGAGCTGCTACGAGTCGTGATCTTTCAGTTATTGTGCCAGAGTTGGCACTAACTGTAGCAGGGTCGATAAAGCCAACCATACTGCACATATTGGCTTTTTTCAAAACATCGTGTAAGTACCTAAACAAATAAAATAATATAAACAAGTCAGCACACAAAACACGACGGTTATGTATAAAAAAAACGACGTATTATAATATTTCAAACGACGTACTGAAATAGATGAGGACGTTATAATATATTTATCACGACGGTTGTTAGTTAAGACGACGTGGTTAGTTAGTTAAGACGACGCAATATATAAACCAACGAGTTATTATTTTAGAAGTACAAACCTCATATATACAGCCAATACAGTAGCTCCAATTTCTTCCATGCCTGCAAATTGTGTAATATCTTCAGGCAGGAGGAAGGTATCGCGCTCACCACCAAACACCTCCTTATCAATTGTAAATTGGACTGTCTTATCCTCAGGCAGGAGTGTCGTTTCCACAAAACGACAAAGGGTTTTTAAAGAAGATGGCGCCTCCATTTTTGAATAAGCACCAACTTCAATAACCTGTTTAAAGAAATAAAAAAAATGACGTGGTAATTCAATAAAGACGACGGTTTAAGGAATAAAACGTCGTTTTAAAAGTATTTAAACGACGGTGAAAAAATTGTCGTGGTAATTTAATAAAGACGACGGTTTTATGAATAAAGAGTCGTCTGAAACCATTTAAACGACGGTGAAAAAACCGTCGTTTAAATATTTTATTACGTCTTAAAAAAATTCCGCCGTCTAAGTTGTAAACAAACGACGGATTAAATAAAAATATCGACGTCTGAAATTTTGAAAAACAAATAAAAAAGTTATGTTAACATACCTTGTCGTCATGCTTTTCTTCATCTTCTTTCTCCTTTTCTTCTTCCTTCTCTTCATCTCTTTTTTCTTCTTCCTTCTCTTCATATCTTTTTTCTTCTTCCTTCTCTTCATCTCTCTTTTCTTCTTCCTTCTCTTCATCTGGCTGATGTTTCCCCATTTTGGCAGTATCATCCTCCAAATGTAGGGATCTCACATCACCTCCAGAGCAGCTAGCTTTGTCAGACATTGGATTTTTGGGGCTTTGGCTAATTCTTGGTTTAAGCATGCTTGGATCAAAATTGGGAATTAATTGGGAAAGCTGACTCAGGAAATGCTCCCTCTCAGCCTCTACCAATTGTTTTGTCCTAGCCTCCATCCTTAAGGCCTCTTCCCTTGCCTTAGCCTCCATCTTTTTAGTCTCTTCTTGAAGGAGAACTCTTAAACTCTCCTTCAAACGGTCGTCAAAGCTCACCCTCTGTGGTTTGGGCAAATTGAAATATTGCCTTGGGGAAACACCAGCACCAACTCCCCTCACCCTGCCTGGATGCTCGGGGCCCAAAGCCATGGTCAGCACATCATTGCTGCCATCTACTCTGACTTTGCCTTCCGAGACTTGTTTCTGCAATTCATCCTAAAACAAAGATAAACAAAAAAACACACGACGGTTATTTATGTACAAACGACGTATTATATAATTTCACACGACGCAATAACGTATAAACCGACGTTATTATAACTTATCACGACGGTAGTTATACCGACGTGGTTATTTATTTAAAACGACGAAATGAATAAACAACCGACGTCTTATGCTATAATTAAAGATAACAGAGTAGTGATTCCTATTTAGACCGTTAACGACGTTTTTAAAAAAATTTCGACGTGGTAATATCCTTCACACGACGCGAAAATGAACCACCGACGTCTTATGCTATAATTACAGAAAACATAGTAGTGATTCCTATTTAGACCTTTAACGACGTTTTTAAAAACTTTTCGACGTGGTAATATCATTCACACGACGAAAAATATAACATACGACGTAATAAGAATAATTCACAGTTTAATAAAAATTTAAAACAGAGTGAGTAGGCTTACAATTAATTTTGCCTTCTCTGCCACCTTTGGATCAGGGATGTTACCATGTTTGTCCTGTCTAGCTCTCTTCCATAAGGTAGATCGATCAATTTCTACCCCAGGCATGGTTTCCTCCAATTGATCCTCCAATCCAGCATATCCTTTTCGAGACAATCGATGATTGTACTCGAGTTTTTCCCTAATCTGTGAATGTTGAGAATGCACAGACTGAAAATCTTTGGATAGCCTTGAAGCTACAAAGGCATCCCATTGTGCTTTCTCTATGAATTTATATGTTTCAGGGGGTTGGCTTAATTTCTCCCTGTCATTGGTGTATGGAAGGATATAATGCCTCGTTAGTGTAGACTTGAAATCCTTCCATTTTTTGGCAGCAGAAGATAAAACAGAGGTCTTGCCCCCTTGGCCTACGACAAAAGCCATGTCAACTGCTTCCCAAATCTGCTCCTTTATATCCTTTGGGATTTGGGACCATTTCTTGTCCACAAGTGGGATCCTGGAGCGTGCCAAGACACCAATATACGACTGCATCTCAATATGTGCTTGGCCAACACCTTTCCCCCTTTTATTGTACTCAACAATTGGCCTCAGTTTCTGAAGCTTTCTCTTCACAACACGAGGCATTGTGCTCATACCTCGACCAGTCTTTGAATCATCAGAGATTGTTGTCTGGCTGGTTGGTTCTGTCTCAGCAGATGATGAAGCAAACTTCATCTTCTTCGAAGACTTCATCTCCTTCGAAGACTTGTCTTGGGGAGCTACCACTCCAAGCTTCTTGGAGCCAGAATCCTTAGTTTGTTGTTGAGAAACCATTTTAACAGACAAAACTGCAAGTGAAAATATTTCAGGAAAACATTAAGAACACAAACGACGGTATTAAAAAAATACGACGTATGATATGATTTTAGACGACGCAATGAAATAATCTCAGACGTAATAAATGTTTAAAACCATTATTTATATAACGTCGTGGTATATATGTTCACACGACGTCAATAGTAATACACCGTCGTGGTAAACTATTAATTATATAACGTCGTGGTATTTATGTTCATACGACGTCAATAGTAATACACCGTCGTGGTATTAACATTCACACGACGTAAAACAATAAGATATTTTGTCGTCTATATTAGATACCAACCCTAGTTTCTTTTTCTTTATATTTTATCAAATAAGGGAAAAACAAAAACCATTGTTCAGCGAAATCAAACCTGCAATTAAACAAGCATATAAAAAAAGACTATTATTTTAAAAACAACTTTGTCAATTTTCAGACGACGCTAGAACAACTGACGAACCGTCGTGGTCTACCGTCGTCTTATTTAGTTGATGTAGTTGTCTTCAAAGTTGGAAACTTTCTCTCTTTGTCTGTATATTTTATCAAACTTGGAAAGAAGTAAAATGATTTTGGCCAGAAAAAAGGTAAAAAGATTTTTCAAACAAAAAACGTATGAGCATGCAAAACAGTAACCAAAATAGTGAAAATGAAAGCTTACCTTTTGCGTGCAATGAAAGCAAGAGGAAGATGATCGATGTTTAAGTTCAGAGACGACGAAGAAGACGAGAGGAAGACGATGAGAAACTCTGACAATGCTCTGACAAGGAAAAAAGACGAAAAGGTTTCTCTGGGAGATTGAAATTTTTAATCGGGTTTGGAAACAGTGCATGTGTAAGTCGAAAAGTTGCTTACATATAAAACCATTTCAAAAAAATAATACGGCGGTTACATTTAACTACGTCGTTTTTAACTAAAACGACGCAATATTTTTCATTCGACGTGGAATCATTTCATTTAACGTCGTTAGGTTTAATATAACCGACGTGGATTTTAATTTTTAAATTATGAATAGAATTTTTTTTCCCGTGACCTTTCAGTTTATTTTTCAATTACAGTGCGTTATAAATAGAGTTTTTTTTCCGGAGGAAATTTAAAACGAAGGAAATTAATATTCTGCAATATGTAAAGTTTCTTTTTTGGATGACAGATTTAAATAAAATAAGAATATAAAAACAACAAATGTGTAAGTCAAGTAGACGAAAAGTTGCTTACATATAAAACCATTTCAAAAAAATAATATGGCGGTTACATATAACTACGACGTATAAATTACAAAATACGACGGTACATTTAACTTCGGACGTGGTAAATAAATACGACAGTAGTTTGTAGGTACCGTCGTAGTAAACTCAAAAATTAAAGTACATAAGTAATAACTCGCGTCATGGTATATTATTTAACACGTCGTTTTTATTAATTTACCGACGTGGATTTCTGTAATATACGTCGATCATACCGACGTTGATTTTACAATTTAAACGGCGGTTTGTTTGTAAGGACCGCCGTTGGTTTTAAAAATTTATTCTATAAATTTGTCGCTTTCATTCATTTTCGGTTTACATTTAAGGTTCCAAGTTCTTCCTCTCTCAGTCTCTCATGTCTCAAAGATAATAATTTGGATGTTTTCTCAAAGAGAAATTGAGCTTACTCGCATCAAATATATGTCCACAAGAAGAAGCTTGTCAACTAGCCTTCTCACTTCCTTGATCAAGCCTGATAGGACACTTAGTGCTTCTGAATACTCCTTGCTTTCCATCAAAAGAGATGCAAGCCTGGCCTCCACTCGCTGTCGAAGGAAAGTTCGCTTCTCAGGGAAATCTGAAGATCAGATGTGCCTGATCCTCTGCTTGATTTTTTTGACTAAGAAGATCCGTCAGATTTGTGATAGCCTCTTCCTTTATCCGTAGAGCTTCAAGAATGCGATAAAGAATAGAAATGGCTTCAGATGGCCTCTAAAGCATGAGCAATCGAATCAGTAGTTGCTGGGAGATATGATGAAGACATTGTCAATGCTTTTCTCGTCGTCTATATTAAGGTAAGATGGCGGTAGATTTATAATTACCGACGTAGATTATTTTGTTAAACGTCGTTAAGTGTAATACAACCGACGTGGATTTTATTTTTAAATTATAAATAGAGTTTTTTTTCCAGAATTCTTTCAGTTTTAGTTTTCAATTACAAAGCATGATAAATAGATTTTTCTTTCCAGAGGAAATTTAAAATGAGGGAAATTAATGTTCTAGAATTTGTAAACTAACACGACGCAATATTACTAACCCGAGGAAATTATAAATAGATTTTGCTTTCCTGAAGAAATTTTAAATTAATTCAGTTTGAAACAAAACGACGGTTTTTTGTTATGCCGTCGTTTTTAACTAACACGACAGATTTAAATAAAATAAGAATATAATTAAACGTCGTTAAGTGTACTACAACCGACGTGGATTTTAATTTTAAATTATAAATGGAGTTTTTTGGAGTTTTTTTTCCCGTATTCTTTCAGTTTTAGTTTTCAATTCCAAAGCGTGATAAATAGATTTTTCTTTCCCGAGGAAATTTAAAATGAGGGAAATTAATGTTCTAGAATTTGTAAACTAACACGACGCAATATTTGCAAATCTGTGTCATCTGTTAAGATTATGATGTGGAACAGAGTTCCATCTGGTAAGATTTCGTAACCCTTGGGATCTCAGCAAAACTGATTATGTCGGCGGTGTTCTATATAAACCGTCGTGGTTATTTCAATTCTTGTCATTAAGTAGATCTACCGACGTAGGATAAGAAAATCAAAGAAAAAAATTGTTAACAAAAATTCTTATTAAGACGACCGTTAAAATTAAAGGTACGACGTATAAAATGAATAAATACGACGATAAATTTTATTGTACGATTTAAAGATAACGTAGTAGAACTATACGAGAATGACGTCGATATATTTATATTTTCCGTCGTTGTAAATTAATTTAATACGGCGATATTTTGTATTTTAAAGCCGTGGATTTGTTTGTAATTATACGGCGTCTTATACGAAAACCTCGTCGTGTTATTTTATGAGTAAAAACGGCAGTTTTTATTGAAATCGTCGTCTTTACTTTCTACGTCGGTCGATTCATAACTTCTGCCGTTCTTTGTTGGCATTGATTTTACACTGCGGAAATCTGTTTCAAATAGACGTCGGTTGTTTAATTATGTACGTCGTTGTTTTTGAACAGCCATTTGAAACTCCATTTTTTAGTTGTCTAAGGTTGTATTACACGACGGTGTTTTTAGAACCGTCGTCTTTTTATAAACCACGACGGTTTTCACTGAGACCGTCGTTGTTTTCTGGTCGTCTTTTTCACTTTTTGTAGTAGTGCTAACTATATATCCTTGTTAACTTCAACTTCAATAACCTCCATCAACAAGTATCTCCCATGAATGTTCAGAATATTTTGATAACTCACTTTCCTTTCAACTGTAACAATATATTTTGCAATAACCAACATTAGAAGTATATTTCCTTAATGTTCATTATCTAATTTATAATAATACAAGTATTAGTTTCCTTTCATATATATCCTTGAAAGTATCGGTTTTGTTATAATAATCTACATATATAATAATTGGACAATGGTTTCAAGTCATCATGGGTGTGTGCGTCTAGATCTTTGAACTGAAATTTTGTTCAATAAGGTATCAATATGACGCCACATAGGGAATTAGTAAAGTGACGCTATCATGTTCGTTCACATAAAACTGATGATGTACTTTTTTTGAAAAACCTCACACATCACTCAGAAGTACTCTCCTTAAAAAGTTATATCTCGGCAGTGCACGAATCAATATGATATTATAGCAAGCAAATACAAGATTCGTTCCCACAGAGATTGGTAAGTTTATCAATTAATTCCAAATATGAATACCTTAAAAAAACTAGAAAATAAAAATGAAATATTAAAAGTACTAAAGTAGCCAAAAATAAGATTACTCAATTTTAATCCAAGTGTTGAAAATCAAGAAAATAAAATTAACAAAGGTTGGAAATTGGTTTTGAAAATAATGGATGAAAATTAGGATTCCGACTTTGCCATAATAATCCTTTTCTATGTATTGAGTTGATTTGGATAATAAAATTCCAATTCAATTCTAAGGGTTCATTCTTTCTATAATATGATGATTCGTTTGGCTACGGTATTATCAAGTATGTTTACACCATTATCAACCGAGCATATCCAGCCTTAAAGCGACTAGCACCAAGGCAGACACGCCTTCTCCCCTGCCGAAGGAAGACACTCTTCCGAGGTGCCAGACACCTGCCGAAACTCTCGACTGTCGAACCTAATCTCCAAGACACGTGTCACCACCACGGCGACTTGCACAAAGTCTCAACTTTGTGCAAACCTCCCACTTTCACCTCCCTATAAATAGGGAATAGTACCAAAGTAAAAAGGATAACTACTCTCTCACTTTTACTATTACTCTGTCAAATTTACCACTCTTAGCTGACTTAAGCATCGGAGAGCTTTCGGTCGGCACCACACCGGCGTCCGAAGCTTAACGACTGTTTCTCCTACATTGTCTTCTGCATGCTCTTCCCTTACCGAAGGTCCTCCCCTTCTCCCTTGTTGAAGACTACCTATTTCTCTCTACATTGACCCTCCCAAAAATAGCATCAACAGTTTGGCGTCGTCTGTAACACCCCGACTCCAAATTTAATCACTTATTTAAATTATTTAAGTGAAATTACGAATTTACCTTTGGGTAGGGGTATTTTGGTTATTTTCTTATCCGAAAAGAGTTTGGAGTAACGACTGGTATTTTTAGTTAGACCGTACTGAGATGAGTCCGTAGACACGTAATGGGCTCGATTCGGAGTTGTAACGAAGAAGTTACGAGCAAAACAAGTTCAATGGCATAACCATAATTTCTTCGAAGTTTTGTTAAAAAATCTGACCTCTCTCTCTCTCTCTCCCCTTCATTTTTTTTCTCTCGCAGCCGCTACCCTCCAAGACCACCGTCGCCGCCACCGTCAACTACCGGCCTCGAGACAGGTTTTGTTCAAACCGCCACCTCCTCTTCTCATCCCACCCGGTCTCCGCCACCGTCAGCCACTCCAATCGCCGGAATCTGCAGAAAATGAGCCGGTTTTCACATATTTTCAAACCGCTCGTTCTCTCTCATTTCTTCACCGATTCAGTCGAGTAAGGTATGGATTTCTATTTACTTTCCATGCTCTAGCTGATGGTTGGGTAGGATTTGATAAATTTCTAGCGTAAGTGGGTCAATGTTGGATTTAGGGTTAGGCCGATTATAGATTTCTTATTCCGGCCACTTCTGGTCACTTTTTGGGGCAGGCCCAATAACAAAAGTGACTCCAAATAGGATGTTATACCTAGGGTAGGAAGCTTGAGCCAGATGTTGAGATTTTCCGGCGAAGCTTTACCGCTTTGGACACCCACGTGCTGGAGGGGGCGTGGGGACTGTAGTAAAGGTGCATTTTTATCCCACTGTGTTCTTCTGGTCCTCACGAGCTCGTAGGTGTGCTCGGATTCCAATTCGGATGTCGTTTGACTATTGAACGAATTTCGCATATTGTGTGTTATCCGGGTTTGATATGTTCGGACCATTGGATCGACTTCATTCCAATACATGTTACTCTAGACCTTCCTAGGATCGTGTAGGAATTCGCGGATCATGAATCGGAGCCCCGGATGTTCCGATTCAATAACTTAAGTTTACGTTTTACGATAACCATCCGATCGTGCGATCATAAGCGATCTAACTGTCTGTTTCGGACCAAACTTGTGTGACGGGTATCTTAGACCCTGTGAAACTTTTAGGAACTTTCGGATTGTAAAACGAAGCTCTTGGGTTCCGTGGGCCCGGTTGACCCGAATTGGGAAGTTTGACCGTCGGTTGACTGAGTGTCTCCCGAAGCTGTTCCATCATCCGAATTGGGTAGTTGGACCTTAGAACGTCTCATTCCTAGTACACTTACTAGAAACCTGGGAAATTAGGATATTTAATTCAAAGTACTCGTTCGAAACGCTTTGTATTAATCTTGTATACGTATTCTGAAATAGGTACTTCGACCACGCATACGCAGCAGGCGGGACCCTCTCAGGGTCAAGCAGTGTGGGACTACTTGTGAGTGGATTTTGTTTTCAAATCTTATGCATGGTTTTATGATGGGAAATATTATGCATGATGTTTTAAATGGTATATTGGACATATTATTTATTCAATTGTTGAAAGTGATATTTTTGTGATGCATTGGAAATATGTTTTGGGTTTTGACATATTTGAGTATCTTGAATATGTATATATGGATTTTGAGAATTTCTGTATATGTTTGGCTATGTGTGGGGTACTTGGGTTGTTGAGATGAGATTGTGGAATGTGATGAGTATAGAATGTCAGTTTGGAGTGCTATAAGCACTACCCTATGTACCTCCCCGGATTTGGAATTTGGATACGAAAACTTGAGATACTTGGAATTGTCGAAACCCGGTGCATCCTTGATGGGATGTTGCTGTAGACCCTTGATTGGGTAGTCTGCAAGCGTAGGACTGGTCACAAATGTACGAGCTTTGAGGGTCTCGGTTGTACGTGCTGGCTGAGAGTTGGTTCCCCAGTTGGACGCCCTAGCCACATGGGGAATTGAGGAATTTGTTTACTGGGACTCTACCATGTGGACTAGTCAAACAATCCCCCGGTTGGATTGTTCCCCCGGTACAACTAGGCGTGGTTATATTATATTATATATATATATATCTTATATTATATAACTATATATATATAGCTATTCATTTGTTCTTGTTTCTCGGTGTGGATACTTCCTCGCCGGTCGTGCCAATAGGTACGCTTTCGAGAGTTTAGTTTTTGGGACTTATAAGTTTTGGATGTGAGTTTGTAAAGTGTTCTTTATGGATTTCGGACTTGGCATCTGGTATTGATTTGTTTTGATATATATTTTTATATATATACTTGATTATGATGGTTTTGGGATGTATGAGATTTCTTGCATGGTTTTTTAAATGGTGGGGTTATATTACGTTGGTTTACATTGAATCGAATTTTATTTTTGTCCACTCAAGCTTTTCTGTTTTGCGCCCCCAGCCAGTAGTTGACTGAGCTCCACAGCAGAGCCGGATCGTGTGCTTCCGAGCCTTGAGCCTTCGTAAGACTCTTTCTTCATGTTGTTCCCTTTGAACTCTATTTTGTTGAAATTGAAATTCTTAGACATGCTCTATTATCGCCCCTGTTAGGGTTTGATTTGTGAGGCCGGAGGCCTTTGTTGTAAATTGTTTATTCGATTTAAAGCATGTTGTTGGTTGGGATGTTAAACTGTGAATTTTGAGTAAGTTGAAAATTTGGGAATTGTTCAATTTACAGGGAAGACTGCCAAATTTTTTTGGTAGAAAGTCTCGAGTATTTAGTAAGTGGGCCCGGTATCGAGGTGATGTCGGATTTAAGATGGGATTTGTCCTGTTTTCGAGGAAATCTAGGGCGGGTCCTATCACCGTCTGTGGGAAACGACACTTGAATCCTATTTTTCTCTACTAGCCCAGCTGGCTCCTTCTCCCATCAGGCCATGTTCCTTTTCTTCACCTCATACTCTACTATGATGACCGAGGATAGCCACGACACCCAGCACCATACCCCCCGCGGGGGTACCTCTTGAAGGAAACCTTCGGCAGATGTCAATCTCCAGACAGAGGTAGAGCTCCTCCGGGCCAGCGTCGCTAAGATGTCCGAGAAATACGAACACCTTCATACCAAGAACTTCGAGCTGGAACATGACTACCCCACCCTGAAGTGTAACTGGGAGAAGACTCAAGCCCAGGGCTCCCAACATGAGTTTACCCAGTATGTTGAGTATACCCAGCCGAACCAGCCAGTGCACTCCCACCACAGCACCCCGGTCCAATCTAGGCTCGGTAAGGGTAAAGGCCCTCTTTACTTGGAGCCAACTAAGTCGCGGCTCCTTCACATCTCCCCACTTGAAGGACCGGCCCCATGAACCGACGAAGGTCTACAGGGATTGCAGGGACCGTCTCTTGGACCGTCAGACAGACCCTATCCCTATCCCTGTTAATCTCAGAGACCCAAGGGTGACGCACATAGGCCCCCACCGAAGCCCACCCACCTACCAGCTGGAGAAGGTGCAGGGGACTCGGTTAACTGGGAATCTTACCATCTAGAAGACTGGGAGTCTTATCACATCGAGGCGTTTGAAGAGTGGGAACCTTACCTAGCCCCTGGCCGCCCACCCCCCATGCCTTCAGCACCCGAGACTCTCCCTCATGCCGACCCGGCCATAAGGCTTCTCTTTAAGAAGGTCCGACCCCTAGAGAGCGAGCAGCACCGCAGCCACCAACCCCTCTAGGCGAAGCGACGACCTGGGCCCTTTATCGAACGCATCCTTAATTACCACCAGGAGAAAGACATCCAGCCACTCCGCATCGCCTTCTACACTGGCACGGAGTATCCTCTCACCCACATACATTCTTTCCAGTCTGCCCTTGGGTGTAAGGGTCTCACTAACGAAGGCATGTGCCTCCTCTTCCCTTCCACCCTCAGTGGCGCGGCCCTGAATTGGTTCTACAGGCTGAACCCCGCACCATCAACTCATTTGACAGTCTGAAGCAAACCTCAATTAAACCTAACTAATGAATCTCATAGTCAAATTCATTCGAGAACCCATTAAGTTTAAGAACAATCAATTAGAACCAAGAAGTGTCTTAGCTTGAACCCCAGTTTTAACAACAACTCATTCATTCATAGTGCATATAAGATTAGAGATGAACCCCTCACCCAATCTTATCTTAGACAATCCAAAATACCTAATACGGCCAATTACAAGTATCAAGATCACAATTATAATAATGAATTAAACAAAAGAATATAAATTGATTAAAAATAATGTATTAACTCAATAACATAGAATCATAATGTTATGTTACACCGGATCCTAAAAAAGAATTTAGATACCCATAGCCATCTTGAAAACAAACAATATACTTATGAACATAGAATATAAAGTTTGAATTAAGATAGAAAAACCCTTAGATGAATCCACTGTAGTTGAACTCCTCCCCCAGCAAATCTTGAAGGCAACGGCTAAGAAAGTGAGTATGTGAATTGGATGATTTGAGATATTGAATAATACGCTAGAATTTTTTCAAAAGCCTTGGAAAAGATATATTTATAGGCTAACCAAAAAGGAGAAATAGGTTAGCCTAAGATAGGTCAGAAAAATAATAATAAAATCCAATTAGAATAGGGAGTTTGTTTTCCTAGTTGAGTTAGGCTTTGACTTTTGCTGCACTTCTTTGACAAGACCAAACACCAACTGATCTAGGCAATTATAACTGATTTATAATTGACTTAACACAAGATTCGGTGCCTCCTGACTGCCAAAGGACGTCCAAAGCTTGCTTTCCAAGAATGGTAACTTGTGAAGCTAAGTTGTCAAAACTCGCGCATAATTCCAGCACTAACTCATTGGTACTAAAACTGATGTAACTTATTCTACAAAACTCGAAATCACAAACCGTAAAATTCTCCAGAAACTAGACTTCCAGAAATTTTTAAACATATAAAGCATATTATCTGGTTCTTCTTGAGCACGTAAAGTTAAATCTATAAAGTTGACCCATTTGCACAGGCAGTTTCTTAAGTTCCAAGTTGCTAAATCCAAATTTCTACCTTCTTTGTTCTCTTTCACCATATCTTTCTCCTTTTAACTCCAACCCAACTTTAGGGACAATTTCCTACAAAACTCACAATAAACACATCAAAACAACCAATTTCACAAAAGAAACTAATGCAAATCATAGGAATAGGGTATAGAAAATAAACACAAATATGGAGTTATCCCATACCATGTGCTATATATTGTTTAGTAAATGGTTTATGGTTTATTTGTATAAAAAAAAAAGAATTTTAAAATATTGCTGAATATTTATTTCTTCTATATGAGTGTTTATATCTTCACTCTAAATTATTATTATTTTCTCAGTATATGTTTACTTTGAGGGATTCCACAAACATATAATATAAAGAAAGATTGCAAAAGTAGCAGATGAACAAATGCAAACAACATATAACTAGTACAAAATAATTCCATAACCTTGTCACAAACACACCCACGAATGCCTTTCCATAAACCTTGCCCTAACATATAATAAATAAAGGCAACATTTCATATGATGTAACTATGTCCAAATCTGATACGTAATCACAAAAAAATGGACATGGCAACAACATATGGCCGAAATGTTCTGCACTTTGCATCTTGTGTTTTCCTAATTAAAGACATCAAAATATAAAGGATGAAACCTTCCATAGTAGTAAGCATCAAAATAGGTTTGAAGCAGAGTTTAATGAAAAATCTAATTCCCCTGATTTGCCTCTGCTCAAACATTAGAACCAAAATGGTTACTTCCCTTACTCAGTATATTTGTTAACGTTGGAAACTATAATAGCTTACCAGTCAAACCCGGGTACTACGAGTTTTGCATAGGACTGGAAGTAGTTGAATCCAGCTTGCATCATACGCTTCTTTGACACCACTGCATTAGATGAGTTCTTGAACTTTTAAACAACTACACTCCGAAGTCGTTTGTGTCTACGCTTCATGCGCTGCAACTTCGCCCTATCCACATTGGCCTGCCTTTTGTCATCTTCGATTTGGCCTTCAACAAATTCCAATTATGCTCTTGCAGTTTCGATTTCATCTCCAAGTTCAAGATGCCTATTCTTTCAGAATTCAATAATTCTTTCGGACTCAAAACTACCGACATAATGGCAATTTTGTCTATGAATGTGACAATGCTTCTCTGGTGACTCACTTAGGTTTCGAAGTTGGTCTTTGGCAGGAGGGGTGTTTATTAAGGTGACATCAAATTTGGTTAGTAAATCCATTATGTGGAGGGAGAGAGTTTCTATGGAGATGAGACTTTTAGTAGGGGAAGAGAGATTCTGTGGAGGAAAGAGTTTCTATGGAAGAGGGGGGAGGGGGGGGGGGGGAGGGGGAAGGGGTGGTCATATTAATACCAATGAAAAGGTTCCCGCCAAAAAAACCTTTGCTTGACAATGAATTTTTTTTTTTTTTTGGTCTAATACAATCCAAATTTAATCCTAACTAGTTTGGTTTGTTTGGTTGGGTTCACTAAGTAGATGTCACTTCCATTGAGTTTCTTTCAACCATTGACAGTAGTGTAAGGATAGTATGAGGTTGACATGCTTCAAAAACAAAAACTAGCATTTTTATAAAAAAATTGAAATAGAGTACAGCAGAGGACAACACGAAAGCTTTGGTATGTTGGTCTATAAAGCTATGCCCCTTTTCTCAAACCAAATTGTATATGCAATCCTCATCCTCTAAAAACAAATAGGATTATTCAAGCACCCCAACCTCTTCAAGCACTAACAACACAATCGAAGATGAAAATTTGAAGTGGCAAGTTCCATTTCCGCGTCCATTTCGCTGACCCCTTCTATTTTCAACATCATCTCGGCACAACTACAAAAAAGCAAAAAGACGACGGTAAATCACCGTCGTGTATTGGGTTTTTCAATGGTCGTGGAATCCACCGTCATCTTTTCCCTCATAAACCACGACGCTAAATAACCGTCGTTGTTAAAATATACAACGTCATCAACAAATACAAAACGACGTCTTTGTACTGCAAAAAGATCTAAAAAAAGCAATCGAGGATGATAATAGACGACCAGCTCTCTAAAAAAACTGTCGTTAAAAAGGAAAAATATGACACATATTAACAGAACAAGGCCGCAAGATAGACATACAACGACGAAAATACAAATACGACGACGTTAAATATAATTTTCACGACAATAAAAAATATGACGTCTTTAAATACATTAGAAGACGACGTTATTGATACCTACTACGTCGCATATATAAAAACAACCGTCGTAAAATTAATTTTCCACTTCGATTTTTCGATAAAAGATGACGTGGAAATAGTTGTCAGTGTCATTATTTACGACGTATATGTTAATAGAGTAGACGTTGAAAAACTAAACAACGTCGGTTACAAATATATGAGAGTCGTATTACAAAATTTATACGTCCTATTTTCAGAAACAAACAACGACGATAAATATTAGACGTTGTTAAATAAAACAACGTCGGAAAAAAATAAAAACAGACGTGTTTAGTCTGCTAAAGTTCTAGAAAATAGTCGAGGATGAGAATAGACGACCAACTCAAAAAAATCACCGTCGTTAAAAAGGAAAAATATGACACATATTAAAAGAACAAGGCCGCAAGATATACATACAACGACGACAACTAAAATACTACGCCGTTAAATATAATTTACCCGACAAGAAAAAATATGACGTCTTTAAATACATGAGAAGACGACGTTATTGAAATCTACTACGTCTCTTATTTACAAAAAACCGTCGTGAAATAAATTTTCCACTTCGATTTTTCTAAAAAAGATGACGTGGAAATAGTTGTCAGTGTCATTATTTACGACGTATACATTTATATAGTCGACATTGTATTTATATGTATTCATTACTCACGACGCACTTAATAATATAGACGACGTTGAACTTCTAAACAACGTCGGTTCCAAATAAATGAGAGCCGTATTACAGAACATATAGACGGCGTAGATTATGATGAGAGCCGTATTACAAATAACGTCGTTTAATTGTTATTAGACGGCGGTTATAATGAATTTCCGTCGGAATTCATTTCATTCCTCTTCGTTTATAAAAGAACTTGCGACGTGGAAAATGTATGATGACGTCGTATTTTTTAACGTTCAGATTATATATCTCATTTTTTAGACGTCGTTATTATGGGATTGGAGTCGTGTTATTTTGAATTACATAGCGGTTCTTAATCCTTCCCCGACGTGATATCCTGGATAATTGCTTCACAATAGCGTCGTGGTTCTTCATTGTTACGTTGCTTTAAGACGTCGGTAAATATGCTGAATAAATGGTTCACCATAACGTCGTGTTTTATTTGAACAGACGTTGTTTTTTATGCAGAATATAATGATGTAATCTGGATCCAGTATTTTTTGCACTGATTGTTTTGTGGCCAAAACCTGTATAATGAAAGTGAAGAAATCACATTACAATATATTATAAAATGAATGTCATACACTGCCAATTACATAAGCATCATTCAATCCATATATCTTCACACCCACCTCGAATATTTTGAGCACCTAACTCACCCACCAGTTCATCAAATGTGTCAACATTTGGCATCCCTCTAGTAAATGGCTCACACTCAATTATCACATCACCTAAGACTTCATCACCAATAACATCATTATATTCTCTATTAGGCATTGATAACACTACCGACCAACCACGATGCATCGGGTCGTCAACAAAAAATATTTGTTTGACTTGAGAAGCCAAAACAAATTGGTCATTCCTATGTCCAATTTTACTCAAATCTACAAGGGTAAATCCAAGTTCGTCGACTACAAGACCAGAACTATCTATCCAATCACACCTAAAGACTGGGATTGTAAACTTTTGGTAGTCAAGGTCCCAAATTTCTTGAATGACACCATAGAAACCCATATTTGAGAGAATTGGGTTTTTATCTTTGGCACTAGCAACTTGCATGGTATGTGCAAGTAAATAAACTCCACTATTTTGAGTTGTCCGCACATCATCTTGTGCCTTGATATTGAATTTAATACCTTTAATAAGATAGCTCCTATATAATGGCACTGCCATGTTTGGACCAGCTGCTAGCCACCTTAAATTTTCTGATACGCCATTATTGTCTTCCTCAAGTTCACTTTGAACCTGCAAATTAATCAAATCTTAATTCAATCTAACATAGAAATAAGAAGAAAATTAAAAGAGAAATATGTTATTCAACAACATATACCTTGAAGCGTAGCCATTGAATGAAAGTGCTATTGTGCTTATCCTGCAGCCACTTTGTTCTCTTTCTAAATTTTGGATAAGCAGTCTTGATGTGGATCATATGTTGCCTACATGACACGAAAAATTCAAGCATTACGGTCCCAAATATATAAGATAAACATAAGAAATAATTTAAAATGGAAACTTAAAGAATAAAACTCATACGTACTCGATATAAGGTAGCACTTCCTCCGTATTCTCCAAGACATATAGATGTGCTTGATTCAACAGGTCCTGATCAACTACGCTCACTGTGCAACCTGATAATGGCTTTGAAACTCCCATCTTTTGGCTTGAAGGCACTCCAACTGTACTAACATCAGATAAATGCTGAGTACAAAACTCTACCGATTCTTCAGCTATATACCGCTCAGCAATGCAACCTTCGGGACGAGTACGATTCTGAACATACCCCTTCAGCACTTTCATATGTCTTTCAAACGGATACATCCACCTAAAATATACTGGCCCACATAGACGAACTTCTCTGACAAGATGTACTACTAGATGAACCATGATATCAAAGAATGAAGGGGGAAAGTACTTCTCAAGCAAACACAGAGTAACTACTACATCTTCTTCCAACTTATCTAGCTTGGAAACATCAACAGTCTTTGCACATATAGCATTGAAGAAGAAGCACAAACGAGTTATTGCATACCTTGCAGGCTTCTCCAAAACAGAACGAATTGCCACAAGGAGCAATTGTTGCATTAAGGTATGACAATCATGTGATTTAAGGCCAAGAAGTCTTGAATCTTGTAAAGATACAAGATTTTTAATATTTGAAGAATAACCTTCAGGGACCTTCATACCATAGAAAGAATTGCAAACCTCTCTCTTCTCTGCTCTTGACAAATTCCAAGGCCCAGAGCAAACGAGTACGTCTTTCTCCATACTCGGGTTGCAAATCAGTTTTGACCCCCATGTTCAATAAATCTAATCGAGCAGCAATCCCATCTTTATTTTTTCCAGGGATCTCCAGCAATGTACCAATGATACTATCGCAAACATTCTTCTCAATGTGCATAACATCTAGGGCATGCCTCACAGGAAGGTATTTCCAATACTCGAGATCAAAGAATATTGATTTCTTCTTCCAACAAACTCTGTCACCATTTTCAACCATATGCAGCACTTCTTCTCCGGTTAATGGCTCGGGAGGTATGCCATATTCAGGTTTCCCATTAAAAGCTGCACGTTGCCTCCTATATGGATGATTGATTGGTAACCATTTTCTATGCCCAATGTAACAAATTTTGTGGCCATTTTTCAACCTGTGACTAGGTGTATCATCGCCGCATATTGGACAAGCTTTATATCCTTTAACAACACAACCAGATAAGTTTCCATAGGCGGGGAAATCATTAATTGTCCACATTAATGCAGCTCTGAGTGTAAAGTATTCTCCATTATGTGCATCATACACTCCTCTAATCCCAACCCACAAGGATTTTAAATCATCAATCAAAGGCTCCAAGTAGACGTCTATATCATTTCCGGGTTGTTTAGGACCGGAAATCAATAAGGTTAACATCATGAACTTTCGTTTCATGCACAGCCATGGAGGGAGATTATATGTAACTAAGATAACCGGCCAACAACTATATCTGCTACTTAGAGAACTGTGGGGATTGAATCCATCAGATGAAAGAGCCAATCTCAAGTTTCTCGGCTCATTACCAAACTCAGGCCATTTATCATCAAGAAGTTTCCAAGACGGGGAATCCGCCGGATGAGACATCTGACCGTCAATTGATTTTCTAGCAGCATGCCACCAAGTCAAACTCTTAGCTGTCTCATGTGATTGAAACATCCTTTTAAACCTTGGAATTGGGGAAAAATACCACACCACCTTCGCTGGCACACCCTCTTTCAAGATTGAATCTTTGCCTTCCTTCCACCTTGAGATACCACAAGTAGGACAATTAGTTGAATCCTCATACTCCTTCCTATACAAGATGCAATCATTGGGGCATGCGTGCATTTTCTCATAACTCAGCCCCAATGCACACAAAGTCTTTTTAGCCTCATACATGGAGGTTGGTATTGTATTTCCTTCTGGAAGCAAATCGCCTTGAAGTATCAATAATTCTGTAAAACAGACATCATCATCCCATGTTTTGCCTTCAAATTATACAACTTCACTAATGCCGATAACTTCGTGTACTTTCTACAACCAGGGTACACTGGTTGATCTCCATCCTCAATCACATTGGCAAACTCATACGGATCCGAACCAAAATCACCAAAATCATTATCATCCATATCAATTTCTTCAGACACAAAACTGTACCTACTATGGCCATCATCTTCTTCAACATTTCTACTAGCATTAGTAGTTGCTTCCCAAGGTTCTCCGTGAAATGTCCAATTCTTATAGCTTTGGTCAATTCCATTAAAGTATAAGTGATCCCTTATAATTCCAACCCCAAACAACTTCAAATTAACACATTTAACACATGGACAACGGATATGTGTTGTAGTTAGAAGATTTTCTACAGCAAAGTTCAAAAATGCTTCCACCCCAAATTCATATGCCTTCGATCTTCCATCCGAGTGCATCCATGACTTATCCATCTCCGACACTATAACCTATTATCTATAATAAAGTGAAAATACAGGCAATGACCATCACTATAGCAGATTATACAATGATCTAATCGCAAGTAATACACAACAGAGACGACGGGTTTTAAACAAAAACAGACGTATTTGGCATATATAGACGACGGATTTTCAACAGACGTCGTCTATTATAAGTAATACAAACGACGGTTTATGAAAAAACCGTCGTGTATAAGTAATACAACGACGGTAGTTTAAAAAAACCGTCGTGTAATCGTCGTCGTATGCCTTAAAATTCGTCGTGTCTCAGTTTATTTTCAAGAACACAAAACCCATTAAGAACACAACATATATATGAAACCAAGCAAGAAACCAACATATACATGAAACCAAGCATGAAAACAATAAATCCATTCCCAATTCAACATAACATAGGGTGATTAAAAGATACGACAAAATTAAATCCATTCCCAATTCAACATAACAGATAATGTAATCCATGAACCCATTAAACAGAAAATCCATGAACCCATACCTATAAGCACATTATTAACAGATCGCAAAGCATACACATAAAACCCTTTAACAAAACAACCTATATCATTCAATGAATTTACAAGGGGAAGATAGGGTTTGTACTTACAGGTTGGACGAGCTCACAGATTCGACGGAGCCTGGAGAGTGCAACTTTTAATTAGAGCAGAAGTGAGAGAGCGAAATGTTATGTCGCGCGAAATCTGAAAATTTTAGGTTTCAGGGTTCGAAGTATAAGAATAAGAGCCAAATCTAAAAAAATTTAGGTCGTGCGAAAATTTTTAGAGCTCGCGCGTTTTAAAACGTCGAAAGAAAAACCAAGGCGAAAGTTCTACAAGTACCGACGTAAATTTAATATTCCACGACGGAAACTTCATTTTTCGGATTAAGAACGTAAGGCCGTTCATTTTGAAGCTTCATTTTTCGGATTAATTTTAAATTTATTTTGAATTTTTTATATAACGACGACTGAAAAACCACGTCGGTGTTAAGAAATTAAAGACGTTGTAAATTATATAAACCGACTTACATATTAAAATGACGTCATTTAAAGCGTAAACCATGTCGTATGTTTTACTGTACGACGTAAAATATGTATCCCACGACGCAACCACCGTCGTTAAAAATTAATACCCTAAACCCATAAAACTAAATTATACAATTTAAAAAATTAAGTTTATAAAAGGTTTTATGGTTTTAAAGCCTAACATATACCCTAGACTACCCAAAAATTATACTTTAAAAATAAACCCCAATAAATAACAACCCTAATCTCTAAACCCTAGACTCTAAACCCTAAACCATAAAACTAGAAGTGATTTTATGACTCATCAAAACAATTTTGTTTTGGATGGTCATTTTAAATTTTTGTTATTCAAAATGAATTTTTTCAAGGTTTATGTGGAAGAAAATATATCAATGACTTCATAGGAGTTGACTTTTCAATTTTCTGATTTATTTTAAATTTATTTTGAATATTTTGATATAAAAATAATAAAATATTCTTACCACAACAACAAACCACGTCGGTGTTAATAAATTGTAGACGTTGTAAATTGTAATAGACTACTAAGTCGTTAAAATGACGTCGTTAAAATGAGAAACCATGGCGGCTATTTAACTATACGACGTAAAATATATATTCCACGACTTAACCGCTGTCGTTACATAAACGTCGTCGATGATACCCTGAACCCTTAAGAAATTGAAGATGTTGTAAACCATAAACGACTCAATTGTTCAAAGAACGTCGTCTAACTATATTTTTACGTCGTATTTGTTTAAAACACGAAACAACAAAATACGACGGTTTTTGACTTTATTAGGTCGTTGGAAAAGTATTACACGTCGGTTAAGCAATTTGTATGTTTGTTTTTTTTTTTAATTTAAGAAAACCTCAACAAATTTTTACATTACATATTATAGAGAAAATTTGTACATTATACATAAATATCAAGTGTTTAATAATTGCCCTGTTTAATAATTTGGAAAACAAACTCTGCCCATTCATTCCGGACTTCATCAATGGCTTCTTGGGGGTATGAAGCTTCCTGGTTTCCCTTGGCATACTGCATAAACAATGACTATTAGGGTTTATAAATAAAAAGAAATTCAATCACAGACGACGATATTTTTCATAACCGACGTAGTATATCCATTCAACGACGTTAATTTTACATGACCGTCGTTGATAATACAAAAAACGACGTGAAATGTATGAAGGTAATTTCTTCTTACCTTATACTCAAACCCCAAGGAAGGATCCATGATGATGTCCCTCATGAAGCGCATCACATAATACCCGCATTCGACATTGCTGGGTTGCTTTGGTGTGCCTCAGAGAGTTTTCCAAATTACATTTTTACGTCCTGCTCGGGCTATGTGGGTATTATATATTTTTAAAGCACTGTTCACGATGTTTTTCGCCTCTTCGTCGACCACACGATGACCTGGCAGAGGATCCAGAAAATAGACGGTCTCCTTCTTTGCTCTTACAATCAGCAAGATCCAATGACGGCTGCACAAAATTAATATAAAAACGACGGTTATTTACAAAAACGACGTATTATAGTATTTCACACGACGAAATAAAGTAGATAACGACGACATTATATATTTATCACGACGATAAATAAATACCGACGTGGTTAGTAGTTTCAAACGACTAAATAAAATAAAACACCGACGTGGTTAGTTTATAAGCTGTCATTTATTGAAAATCATAAAAACAAAATCCTAAGGAGACTAACCCTGGATTGTAAGGCATCATGAAAATCTGTTCACCGTCTGTCTTCTGAAGTCGAGCTGCTACCAGTCGTGATCTTTCAGTTATTGTGCCAGAGTTGGCACTAACTGTAGCAGGGTCGATAAAGCCAACCATGCTGCACATATTGGCTTGTTTCAAAACATCGTGTAAGTACCTAAATACATAAAATAATATAAACAAGTCAGCACAAAAAAACACGACGGTTATGTATAAAAAAACGACGTATTATAATATTTCACACGACGTACTGAAATAGATGAGGACGTTATAATATATTTATCACGACAGTAGTTAGTTAAGACGACGTGGTTAGTTAGTTAAGACGACTCAATATATAAACCAACGAGGTATTATTTTAGAAGTACAAACCTCATATATACAGCCAATACAGTAACTCCAATTTCTTCCATGCCTGCAAATTGTGTAATATCTTCAGGCAGGAGGAAGGTATCGCGCTCACCACCAAACACCTCCTTATCAATTGTAAATTGGAGTGTCTTATCCTCAGGCAGGAGTGTCGTTTCCACAAAACGACAAAGGGTTTTTAAAGAAGATGGCGCCTCCATATTTGAATAATCACCAACTTCAATAACCTGTTTAAAGAAATTAAAAAAATGACTTGGTAATTCAATAAAGACGACGGTTTAAGGAATAAAACGTCGTCTTAAAAGTATTTAAACGACGGTGAAAAAACTGTCGTGGTAATTCAATAAAGACGACGGTTTTATGAATAAAGCGTCGTCTGAAACCATTTAAACGACGGTGCAAAAACCGTCGTTTAAATATTTTATTACGTCTTAAAAAAATTCCGCCGTCTAAGTTGTAAACAAACGACGGATTAAATAAAAATATCGACGTCTGAAATTTTGAAAAACAAATAAAAAAGGCAAAGTTATGTGAACATACCTTGTCGTCATGCTTTTCTTCATCTTCTTTCTCCTTTTCTCCTTCCTTCTCTTCATCTCTTTTTTCTTCTTCCTTCTCTTCATCTGGCTGATGTTTCCCCATTTTGGCAGTATCATCCTCCAAATGTAGGGATCTCACATCACCTCCAGAGCAGCTAGCTTTGTCAGACATTGGATTTTTGGGGCTTTGGCTAATTCTTGGTTTAAGCATGCTTGGATCAAAATTGGGAATTAATTGGGAAAGCTGATTCAGGAAATGCTCCCTCTCAGCCTCTACCAATTGTTTTGTCCTAGCCTCCATCCTTAAGGCCTCTTCCCTTGCCTTAGCCTCCATCTTTTTAGTCTCTTCTTGAAGGAGAACTCTTAAACTGTCCTTCAAACGGTCGTCAAAGCTCACCCTCTGTGGTTTGGGCAAATTGAAATATTGCCTTGGGGAAACACCAGCACCAACTCCCCTCACTCTGCCTGGATGCTCGGGGCCCAAAGCCATGGTCAGCACATCATTGCTGCCATCTACTCTGACTTTGCCTTCCGAGACTTGTTTCTGCAATTCATCCTAAAACAAAGATAAACAAAAAAACACACGACGGTTATTTATGTACAAACGACGTATTATATAATTTCACACGACGGAATAACGTATAAACCGACGTTATTATAACTTATCACGACGGTAGTTATACCGACGTGGTTATTTATTTAAAACGACGAAATGAATAAACAACCGACGTCTTATGCTATAATTAAAGAAAACAGAGTAGTGATTCCTATTTAGACCGTTAACGACGTTTTTAAAAAAGTTTCGACGTGGTAATATCATTCACACGACGCGAAAATGAACCACCGACGTCTTATGCTATAATTACAGAAAACATAGTAGTGATTCCTATTTAGACCTTTAACGACGTTTTTAAAAACTTTTCGACGTGGTAATAACATTCACACGACGAAAAATATAACATACGACGTAATAAGAATAATTCACAGTTTAATAAAAATTTAAAACAGAGTGATAGTAGGCTTACAATTAATTTTGCTTTCTCTGCCACCTTTGGATCAGGGATGTTACCATGTTTGTCCTGTCTAGCTCTCTTCCATAAGGTAGATCGATCAATTTCTACCCCAGGCATGGTTTCCTCCAATTGATCCTCCAATCCAGCATATCCTTTTCGAGACAATCGATGATTGTACTCGAGTTTCTCCCTAATCTGTGCATGTTGAGAATGCACAGACTCAAAATCTTTGGATAGCCTTGAAGCTACAAAGGCATCCCATTGTGCTTTCTCTATGAATTTATATGTTTCAGGGGGTTGGCTTAATTTCTCCCTGTCATTGGTGTATGGAAGGATATAATGCCTCGTTAGTGTAGACTTGAAATCCTTCCATTTCTTGGCAGCAGAAGCTAAAACAGAGGTCTTGCCCCCTTGGCCTACGACAAAAGCCATGTCAACTGCTTCCCAAATCTGCTCCTTTATATCCTTGGGGATTTGGGACCATTTCTTGTCCACAAGTGGGATCCTGGAGCGTGCCAACACACCAATATACGACTGCATCTCAATATGTGCTTGGCCAACACCTTTCCCCCTTTTATTGTACTCAACAATTGGCCTCAGTTTCTGAAGCTTTCTCTTCACAACACGAGGCATTGTGCTCATACCTCGACCAGTCTTTGAATCATCAGAGATTGTTGTCTGGCTGGTTGGTTCTGTCTCAGCAGATGATGAAGCAAACTTCATCTTCTTCGAAGACTTCATCTCCTTCGAAGACTTGTCTTGAGGAGCTACCATTCCAAGCTTCTTGGAGCCAGAATCCTTAGTTTGTTGTTGAGAAACCATTTTAACAGACAAAACTGCAAGTGAAAATATTTCAGGAAAACATTAAGAACACAAACGACGGTATTAAAAAAATACGACGTATGATATGATTTTAGACGACGCAATGAAATAATCTCAGACGTAATAAATGTTTAAAACCATTATTTATATAACGTCGTGGTATATATGTTCACACGACGTCAATAGTAATACACCGTCGTGGTAAAACTATTATTTATATAACGTTGTGGTATTTATGTTCATACGACGTCAATAGTAATACACCGCCGTGGTATTAACATTCACACGACGTAAAACAATAAGATATTTTGTCGTCTATATTAGATACCAACCCTAGTTTCTTTTTCTTTATATTTTATCAAATAAGGGAAAAACAAAAACCATTGTTCAGAGAAATCAAACCTGCAATTAAACAAGCATATAAAAAAAGACTATTATTTTAAAAACAACTTTGTCAATTTTCAGACGACGCTAGAACAACTGACGAACCGTCGTGGTCTACCGTCGTCTTATTTAGTTGAGGTAGTTGTCTTCAAAGTTGGAAACTTTCCCTCTTTGTCTGTATATTTTATCAAACTTGGAAAGAAGTAAAATGATTTTGGCCAGAAAAAAGGTAAAAAGATTTTTCAAACAAAAAACGTATGAGCATGCAAAACAGTAACCAAAATAGTGAAAATGAAAGCTTACCTTTTGCGTGCAATGAAAGCAAGAGGAAGATGATCGATGTTTAAGTTCAGAGACGACGAAGAAGACGAGAGGAAGACGATGAGAAACTCTGACAATGCTCTGACAAGGAAAAAAGACGAAAAGGTTTCTCTGGGAGATTGAAATTTTTAATCGGGTTTGGAAACAGTGCATGTGTAAGTCGAAAAGTTGCTTACATATAAAACCATTTCAAAAAAATAATACGGCGGTTACATTTAACTACGTCGTTTTTAACTAACACGACGCAATATTTTTCGTTCGACGTGGAATCATTTCATTTAACGTCGTTAGGTTTAATATAACCGACGTGGATTTTAATTTTTAAATTATGAATAGAATTTTTTTTCCCGTGACCTTTCAGTTTATTTTTCAATTACAGTGCGTTATAAATAGAGTTTTTTTTCCGGAGGAAATTTAAAACGAAGGAAATTAATATTCTGCAATATGTAAAGTTTCTTTTTTGGATGACAAATTTAAATAAAATAAGAATATAAAAACAACGAATGTGTAAGTCAAGTAGACGAAAAGTTGCTTACATATAAAACCATTTCAAAAAAATAATACGGCGGTTACATATAACTACGACGTATAAAGTACAAAATACGACGGTAAATTTAACTTCGGACGTGGTAAATAAATACGACAGTAGTGTTGTAGGTACCGTCGTAGTAAACTCAAAAATTAAAGTACATAAGTAATAACTCGCGTCATGGTAGATTATTTAAGACGTCGTGATTATTAATGTACCGACGTGGAGTTCTGTAATATACGTCAGTAATACCGACGTTGATTTTACAATTTAAACGGCGGTTTTTTGGTAAGGACCGCCGTTGGTTTTAAAAATTTATTCTATAAATTTGTCGCTTTCATTCATTTTCGCGGTTTACATTTAGGGTTCCAAGTTCTTCCTCTCTCAGAGACACTGTCTCTCACATCTCAAAGA
This sequence comes from Prunus persica, assembly GCF_000346465.2. Taxonomy (NCBI): domain Eukaryota; kingdom Viridiplantae; phylum Streptophyta; class Magnoliopsida; order Rosales; family Rosaceae; genus Prunus; species Prunus persica. The sequence goes on from NC_034009.1 coordinate 23,291,518, forward strand.
CAATAATTTGGATGTCTTTCTCAAAGAGAAATTGAGCTTACATTTAGGCTAGTTGACAAGAAGAAGCTTGTCAACTAGCCTTCTCACTTCCTTGATCAAGCCTGATAGGACACTTAGTGCTTCTGAATACTCCTTGCTTTCCATCAAAAGAGATGCAAGCCTGGCCTCCACTCGCTGTCGAAGGAAAGTTCGCTTCTCAGGGAAATCTGAAGATCAGATGTGCCTGATCCTCTGCTTGATTTTTTTGACTAAGAAGATCCGTCAGATTTGTGATAGCCTCTTCCTTTATCCGTAGAGCTTCAGAAGAAGAAGATGGGTTTCAAGAATGCGATAAAGAATAGAAATGGCTTCAGATGGCCTCTAAAGCATGAGCAATCAAATCAGTAGTTGCTGGGAGATATGATGAAGACATTGTCAATGCTTTTCTCGTCGTCTATATTAAGGTAAGATGGCGGTAGATTTATAATTACCGACGTAGATTATTTTGTTAAACGTCGTTAAGTGTAATACAACCGACGTGGATTTTATTTTTAAATTATAAATAGAGTTTTTTTTCCAGAATTCTTTCAGTTTTAGTTTTCAATTACAAAGCGTGATAAATAGATTTTTCTTTCCCGAGGAAATTTAAAATGAGGGAAATTAATGTTCTAGAATTTGTAAACTAACACGACGCAATATTACTAACCCGAGGAAATTATAAATAGATTTTGCTTTCCTGAAGAAATTTTAAATTAATTCAGTTTGAAACAAAACGACGGTTTTTTGTTATGCTGTCGTTTTTAACTAACACGACAGATTTAAATAAAATAAGAATATAAAAACAACGACTGTTTTTGTACTACTGTCGTCGTTTTTCGTCGTCTTAAGTAAGACTAAGACGACGTAATATATTTGTTGAGCGACGTTGATTTGTTTTTAAACGTCGTTAGGTATAATATAACCGTCGTTGAAAATTGTCTCTCTGATTGCAAATTTGCAACGACGTTGATCAACTTCCAAAAAATTGTCTCTCTGATTGCAAATCTGTGTCATCTGTTAAGATTATTTTGTATTTTAAAGCCGTGGATTTGTTTGTAATTATACGGCGTCTTATACGAAAACCTCGTCGTGTTATTTTATGAGTAAAAACGGCGGCTTTTATTGAAATCGTCGTCTTTACTTTCTACGTCGGTCTATTCATAACTTCTGCCGTTCTTTGTTTGCTTTGATTTTACATTGCGGAAATCTGTTTCAAATAGACGTCGGTTGTTTAATTAGGTACGTCGTTGTTTTTGAACAGCCATTTGAATCTCCATTTTTAGTTGTCTAAGGTGGTATTACACGACGGTGTTTTTAGAACCGTCGTCTTTTTAAAAACCACGACGGTTTTCACTTAGACCGTCGTTGTTTTCTGGTCGTCTTTTTCGCTTTTTGTAGTAGTGGGGGGTTAGGGGGACTTCGATGATCCATTATAGGCAATACATGCCGTCAGTAGCGAGTTGGATTACAATTCCAGACTGATCAATTCATGGCAACGGAAATGTGTTGAAGACGAGGCAACTTTGGCTGATCTTAACATTAGAGTTAACAGACCGTTCTCCCAAAAAAACTAGTACATGAAGCTAAGTCATAAAAGGAAGCTAAAAGCTAAGTAGTTGGATACAATAACGAATGATAAAATAAAAGATGTTTTGATGAACCATATGCAATGCAAAGAGTACCATAATGAAATGGAGTTGGCATTCAATGAAGAATTTGACAAATTCCAAGCATTTGTGGCAACTACTTATACAAGTTATAATTGGGACTATGTATCCCCTGATATTGTGAGAGAGATATTAGATGATGGTGTAGACATCAGTGAGCTTAAGCACATCAAAGCTACGACTGAGTGATTGTAGCTACCGAAATTCAGTTGGGGTGATCTTGGTATTGCTAAGAGAGAGCAAATAATATGCTTTGCAATGTAATTTTCTTGTGTGTGCGGAATTATGATTAGTTGAAATGTTAGTATAGACTTTAATATGCTCTAAGCGTTAGTATTGTGATTAGATATAGTGTACTTTTCATGCATAGTGTTTGGTAGTGAAGATGTCGTAATGGAGTTTGTTTTTTAATTTCAAACGCTACTTTCTAGTCATTTTGTTCCAACATAGTGCACATTTCATGTGTCCTTCAGTTACCAATGTTTACAAAATCGTGCACCAATATTTGTTGTTAGTCAAGCTCATAATCAATAACCAGCCAATATATGTCTCATATTATCATTTGGTATAAAAGAACAAAGTAGTTGCCCATTACAACCCTAGAAGCATTAAAAAAAACATATGTCTAGCTCTACCACTTTGCAACTAAGAAAAGCTAATGTCAATTGTTGGATCAAATGTACATCTAATGCAATAATGTCCTAAACCAACAAAATATATAATAGATTGGCAATATGGTTAAACAGCAAATCGCTTTTCACTCCAAAATGACCATTGAAATAAACAAATTAGTTGTTGTCCATTACAACCCTACCACTGAATCATAATTATTAAAAATAAAAAAAAACATATCATTAGCGATGTTTGTTTGTAGTCACTACTTTAGGTTGACAACCATAGCCCAAATGTCGCGTCAAATTCTTGCACGAACAAATCTTCTTGAGAACTCTGCGTAGAGGGTGTGTTTCGATTTGTATCTTCTCTATTGCAAGGGGGGGACCTAAATGACACATAAAACATGCACATAAAACAAATACGTTTTTGCTGCAAATAGTCTTAAATATAAATTAAGGATGTCATCTTTAATCGTATAATAGCTTACGGGTTAACAATACGGGGATTATTCTATTTATCGTGATGGGTCTTCCTACAGTCAGTGCAGCGTCGTCTCAATCGATCTACAATATTTTTCTTCCCTCCTTTTACTCTGCCTTTGGATCTCACCTACTATGGATCCTTCAGTTAACTTGATTGGAACTATTTCTCATATCTTCTACAGTAGATGGGATGCAATTACTTGCCTTCCCCAAAGACTTCTGTGTTGGCTTTAGACCTTCAAAAGTTTGTTGTAGTAATTTGGAACCTTCCTCTGACGGTAATGCATCATCAATCAATTGACCTAAAAGCATGGACAACATCGATCGCTTTAATACACGACCATTATCAATACAATCTTTGATTATATTGCCCTCCGTATAAAAAACAACACTTGACTTCGCACTTATCATCCACATTTTTAATATGCACTTTTCTGATAAATGCTCTTCCGGCTTCTTCCATAATAAGGCGAGTAAGTGTCAGCGTGGAATTCCAGAATATTCAAATAATTTGCAACTGCATGACGCTACATCATCGAATTTGTCATAAACTACCTCTTTGACCTTCGAAACTCCTGGTGTTACCCTCTTTGTTACGTTGTACACCCAAATAGTATCATCTAAATTTGTACGTTCTAAAAAACATGAAACACTTCTATCTTGCTCTCGTTGAAATTTCTATAACATTTCTCTCATGTAGATTTCCCTAACTTGCCTTTCCATTGGAGTAGACAATTGCGTTCTAAGTACTTCATTGTGATCAATATGGTCAGCTGTCAAATCCTTATGATGCTAATAAGCAAGAGCTCTCTCAAATCTTACAATGAATTCCATCAAAGAATTTTTCCTACCAATATATTGCTTAAAAAATGCATGAGAACTTTCAACTCTTTGACTACTCGACATTCCAGCGGAAAAAACATGTTTATAATAGGCTGGAAACCAATTATGACGCAAATCAAAAATTGAATTTACCATATATGATCCTTCAATCCATTACTTCCAACTATATGTCCTGCCATTTGACATCAAATTCTTCTTTCCTATCTATATCCCATATACAATTATGCAATTCCTCAATATTGTATCTACTGTTTAGTTTTTCTGAGAACTTATTCATTATGTGCCATATACAATACCTGTGAAATGTCGTAAGGAGAGATTGCACAATCACCTTAGCCATGACTATATCTGGGTCCGTAAAGACCATTTTCGGAGCACTACCTAGCATTGATTTTTTAAATTCTTCAAATAACCAAATAAAGGAGTCTTCTGTTTCATTCACTAAAAAAGAATATGCAGAAACAATTGCTTGCCCATGATTATTTAACCCTATCAATGGCGCGAACACCATACTATACCGGTTGGTGTTGTACGTGGTATCAAAAACAACTACATCTTCATAATATCCATATGAACGCCTTGAGGTTGCATCTTGCCGAAAACAATTAGCTAGTCTTACATTTGAATCTGCCTTCATCTTGAAGTAAAAGTCATCATTCTTTTTTCTCTCAGCCAAAAAATGTTCTTTTAAAAGCTCTGCATCATGCCTGATAAGCTTTGCATGAAGTTCTCTCTCCCAATTATACAAATCTTTACTAGTGCACCCAATGTTTTCCATTCCTCTCACTTGTACCTTAAGAAGACTCATTTGTTGATTGGTAGATATATTGGCTGCACCTAGGTCTCGGTTAAATACCTTCTTTGACTCTGTAACTATACGGTGACTTCTCACCAAATGCACTTTATTCAGGGTTGACATCATATGGTTATCTTTCTTAGTGAACCAAGAAATTATGTAATTGTTAGACTCAACTGCTTTTGAGGCCACAACTCTTGCCTTGCAGCCTACTCTACATTTGCCTCCCATTCTTTTGGGTTTAGGATCCTCGAGTGGCTCATAACACCCTTGTCTACAACTTATGAACTCTTTCTTATTAGCTTATTTGTAAATCTTGTCCTTCTACTTGAATGTTTTCGAATACCAAACCTGGAGTTTCTTGCGTAAGTCTTGTAGAACTCATACACATTATTAAGTGAATTAAATTCTTTCCCCACTTGTGGTTTCAAATTTATACTTACTACTAGTATTACTCCCACTTCATCATTTACTTGACTACTAACTTCCTCTGCCCCCTCAACTTGGTTATGCACCTCTGCCCCATCCACTTGGTTTTCCACCTTTGTATTCACGTCCATTTTTCTAAAAGTTGCAACAACACAATTAAAATCACATTATTTTCAAAAGCTCTCAGTATATATGGTGCAATTTTAATGCAATCTTTCATATAAATTATGGTGCAATTAATAGTTGTTATACATAATAATTATTTGTAATACAACAATTGCCCATTTCTTAATCATACCAATAAGACAAATATTCATTATAGGAGTTTCTCATACCTATTCACTATTTAATCATATTTCATCACCAACATATTGACAATTGAGTGATATTTGTTTAACATATAAACAAAATTACAGCTATCTGCACTGAAGTATAAGACACTCTTATAAATTTTTGTTCTTTTAACCTAAAAACAATTTTGCTTTCCACCATACTCGATGCAATCCTAACAAATGGTCTAAGCGACTGTTAATATAACTATATTCCCCATCTCCATTGGATCATTTTATTTTTTTTATTTTTTTGGTTGAAATCCACTTTTAATATGAAAATGGAGAAGGGAGGAAACGGCACAAACTGCTCCTTCAGAATCAAACAAACCAGGGAACCAAAGAAAAGCTGAAACATGCCCTTAAGTAACCAACAGAGGCCAGCATTCATAAACATTCCAAACCAAATTCTGACTAAAAACTACATAATGTTCATAATCATTTACTAGTAATGCACTTCCCAAGGTGAGTTGAGAAAATATTGGGCTAGTTGAGCTTCAGATGATGTCACAGACTGTACGACCAAGGCGGGTCAAGAAACAAATTGGATGAGTTTGCCCTCAAATCTCGTCCAAGCTCAATGAAGAGCCAGATGAGTTACGCTTAATGAAGAGCCAGCTGTGTTTCATCGGTATTTGTCAAGCTTTGGGATTTTGTTTCAGGTTGTCTTCAACCTGGATGCAACTTAAGTTGCTCTTTTAATCCAGCCGTTTAATTTTACCCAACGGCTGCGATCTATCCTCATTTAAGTTCCTCAATTGAGGTTCCTCAATAGAGATTCACTCTTATATAATGAATCTAGGTTGGGTTGGGCACGTGCACAAGGCATGAGGCCATTATTAAGTTAAGTCCATTAAAGTTGTGGCCTAATACAGGCATAATGAGAGATTCGGCCAATTATTTGAACACATCTAAGTTGGCCCAGATCGTCAGGACAATGTGTTCGCTGTCTCTTTACACTTAGGTTCGATTCCCAATTTTGCCCTTATACTCAAGTTCAATTCCCAATTTTGTACATTAAACTAGTTTAGATTATTGCTTCACAACCCCATTAAAAAAATTAATAAATGAATAAATAAAAACTTGCAAGAATTGTATCATCAAATTATAGACCTATTTGATGATTATATCACCGTATTCACATCATGTACATCTTGTCACTAATTCACCGTTTTATAGTCATTCAGGTACCAGCACGGCAAAGGCTATTGATTCAAGGAAATCAAGCCCAACAGTTCTTAAATTTGTGATATTATAAATCCAATAGGACTACCGTATGTCTTTGATTCTGATATAATCAACAAAAGAGAAAGCAAGCACAACACATGTTAAATTAAAATCTCAAATTCAAAATGAAGCAATATCGAAACAAGTAAAAGGATCGATGCATATCCATTGAGAAATGAATCAAACAAAATGTAAGCCAGTTAATAATTTAGTCACATTGGAGCTTGTACTAGTTAACATAAATCATAAGGAAAATAAATATCAAGCATGCCATGCCTGTAGCTTTGAGATACATTAATTTGGGTTAATGTTATTCGACCCCAAAACCATAATTAACATTGCTTTTGGGGTATTCCCACCCAACTATTTTCTTTTCTCCATCAATTAGAGAAGTGAAAGAACCAAAAAGAAAAAAAAAGAAAACCAATATATAAATTAAAGAGAAAGAAAAAAAGAAAAAGAATGCCAAAAAGAGGAGAGGGCCGAGGAGGGGTTTACATAATTAAATAAACAATGATGCAAACATGGATGGGACCCGATGATGATCAAATAAAATGATGAGAGAAAAAAAAGTGAGATCAGTTTGAAGCAGAAGTGGAGGCCGTCCTAGCGTAGTGCAGCACCATGACATGATCAGTGGCTGTGGTTGAGGAGTCTGGAAGCAAAGCCGGTGCTTCCCTTAGACTCCATATGTTATCTCTTACATGCTGCAACGTCAAGAAAGGTAGAAGCTGCTGTCCTCTACATGTTATCTCTACCTGTAATTTCATATCATTTTCAATCCCAATCACAACAACATTCCAAATTCTCACACCTCCACATATATATACATATATATTTACACACACACACGTACATTAATAAAATGTAATCATTAATTAATTTAATTACTTACTAACTATATAATGACAAACAGAAACAACTTATTAGTAATGGGCTCCCCTTAGCTATATTTGTTGATTTCACATGCATGTCAAAAGAGAAGTTCTTAGGTGCAATCATATCATACGTGCAGCTATAATAATTGTGCATGTTAGAACAGCATAATTATGAAAACTAGCTTTTTGCTTTTCTTTTAGGTAAGTGTAATTGATAGCCATGCAGATATTAAACCAGGACTTTATGAAATGTAATCGAGTATATATTATAAAAACTCTCGGAAACAGGATGCAAGTGATCTTTTGTCTCTTATTAACACATATATTGGATTATATGACAAGAAAAAAAAATTCTAACTATTCAAAAATATAATGTTAGAGAGTGTAACGATCTAAGGTCCTGAGTCAAATCCTAAAATTCGTATAGGCTGTGTGAGTTTAGTATATTAACAACGCTCCTTTAAATAAGAAAGGTCTTAAAATATTATTATCGCTTTTAATCATAAAAAGAAAGGTCTTAAAATATATATATATATGAGAAAATAAAATGAGCAAATATTATGTAATGTTGAAGTCATGCTTTGTCACTAGCTTACGTCTTTTCCATGCTATGTGTTCCATATAAATCTTTGTAACGTCTGCTTTACCCATAAATCTCTCTCAACTTTTTATCTTTACTCCCAAGAGATTCTTCATGCCCCACACCAAACAGTCCACGTTGATAACTTTTATATTCCAAAATAATAAAGAAAAAACATTCACACAATGAAAAATTACGTATTAGTATGTAATAATTGTAATTGTCCCACAGAAAAATAAGGGATATTGGAAAAGAAAGTTAATTCGGTCAGCGGTCAGGCATTAAAATCGACTGTGAGGGGGCTGCCCGCCATCGCACGATCTTAAACTTCCCGGTTTTAATGATTAGGGGACCTACTCAGACTTTGCTGGTAAGCCAAAATCATGACGCTTTGGACTTTAATATTAAATTAGCAAATATCAAATAATATAATTCTTTTTTATAAAAATAAATCCAAAAAAATCACGTAATGGATCCAAAAAGCACGGCGACGAATAGGCACTATCGATCTTTTATTTTTTTCAAAAGGGCCAAAGCCTAACTATTCCAATCCAATTTCATCTTCATGCACGTCTCTTTCACGTTGCTTCTGAAAACCCTAATTTGAAAGGTCAATATTCCTTCATGAACTAGCTTCCACCGTAAGATCTTTTCTGGCTAATAAAATATTAAATATTATAATCTCTAAGACACTGCTTGAAACCTGGCAAAACCAAGTTGTTTAAAGGTCGTTTTTATATTAGCCAACAAACAAGGATTATCCTTGTATTTCTTTAATGTGCATGCATCGCATTCACCAACTATAAACTATTCATTCACTTTCATGCTTCTTATCTGTCTTTTGTGATTTTATTTTTGTTCTTAGTAACACCATGCATTTAATTCCTCCAACATAAAGTATTTTGTAATATTTATTCAGATTTCTATAGCATTTACAACGAGCTAATACAACGAATCTACACCGTCAAAATGAAGGTAGCTACAACTAGGTTCCTAGTTGGTTGTGGGGAGAGAGAGGATGATGGGGTCTATTAAATTCCATGCATCAAAGTGCAGCACTTAAGGTTTTGATGGGCCTTTTTTTAAGCACAAACAATGCATCTATATCTAGTAAAAGAGAGCGAATTAGAAGGGCCTACATTAGCTGTGGAATGGAAAGATATGAAAGATGAGTATGAGTTGAAAGAAACGAAAGCGTGACGAAAGGAGAACGAGAGAAAGAGAGAGAGAGAGAGAACCAAACGCATGCAATAGGTTTTGAGAACGACAGGGTCCACGTGTGATTTTTGAGGCCCTACAATATAATTTGGACCGACCGATATGTGTTATTATCGACACTTTATTGTATGGTAATAAGTGTCAACTGGCCAAGATAATCCAAGATGATCGAAGATGTTTGATTTGCAACAACTTAAAGTCAATGAAGCAATTACAAAATACATGTTATTCATGTCGATGAAAAAGAAGAATAATTTTTTATGATTCTCATGGATTGTGGCTAATCACCACAAAGAGCATCATGCATGCCTAGCTACCAGCTAGTGTGAAACCAAATCAACGAACCCAAAAGATCATATCTTGATCATCTGAGAATCATATCACCCACAGATACAAACACTCCTAAATTTACGCTAAAATCATTAGAGATTGTTTATATTTTTTGGGGTTCATGAGACTAAGTGTATTTAATGTAATAAGTTAGAGCTCATCTTTCATGCCCACTTATAAACCTAATCATTGGGTATTTAGTTGCATGCCAGGTGTGAAGGGTGCGAGTTGGCTTTCCGGCCGGCATGGAATTTAATTTGATTTCTCCCTAGAAAATTTGTGTAATTAACCTGGGCGGTGGATCCAAAAAGAACAAAAGAAATTGCCAAATCAATGTGTAAGGTTGACTTATATAATACTAAAGTACGTGAAAATTATTTAGTTTTTTTTTTTAATTATAGATATTTTTTATTGAGAAGGGCGATACTAAATTAAACTTACACACACTACACAGATGCTATGACTCGAAACCAAAACATTTCTTAAGAGAACAATTGCTCCATTATTAATATGTAGAGTACATATATAAAAGCAAAGCAGAATGTTTAGCGTGTCACACATCCTAAATTATTGCTATATTTTATTAATATGGTATAGATATGGATGAAAGTTTTAATTGTAATTAGGGGGCGATATGAATATATGGGGTGCATGGAAACATTAGCTGCAGAGTTCGACTGTTGGTTGTTTTGCATATAGCTAGCTAGGTGTTTTGTTCGGGAATGATTAATATAATAAGATCCTGTCTCCATCTCTCGTCTCCTAACTTGGTGGCATGGAGTATAAGGTAACAAAACAAGATTAATTTTATCATCAAATCATCGTAAAACATTTGACCCTATATTATATACAATACATTTTGTTGGTTTATCATTCCTTCCACTATTTTTATATTCTAATAAATAGAAAACTAAAAACTGTTAAAGATGTAGAGTCAACAACTATTTTCCATGTATTTTAACAAATGGAAAGGATTGAACTTCAAATTGCAAAACATTGGCATGTAGAGTATGTCATGCAGATCAGTTCATACACACAGACATATATATATATATAATTTAAGTAGGCTACAACGACATCGTATGAATATGATAATTTAGGTCAAGAGAAGACAAGTTATTAAGGCATTCAGCCTAACACGTTAGCTTATCTAGTATTTATTTATTTTTAATGTGAATTAAGTTGTGGTTCCTTGTTCTTTCCCTGCTAGATATACCTGTGTTGGTTCCTATATCAATTTCCCTAGGTCATAATTATTATTTTTCCCAATTTCCCTTGCATTATATAAAAGTAGCAGGGATATACTGAAATAATTCATTCTATTATTATTATCATTCTTAACCATGTCAACTCCTATTCAAAGCAATTATATATATTCTCGATTCATTTGTAAATTCATAATGGATTAATTGAGGAATTTTAAGTAGATTCATAGTTATTCGATTATCGACGAAGCTATTTCTATTGAATATATTCACTATAGAACCCAAAAAAATTCAATTAGAAAAAAATACCACACTAATACAGTTACATTTGCTTGTGGGAGATATAAATTTAGATTTATGCACCTTTTCTTTAATGACAAGACTTGTGTTTCTTAATTCATGTAGAAAGAGTAGATATTAATTATATCTTAATAAATATTATATATAGCTTAAACTTGCATGCATGGAATACAAATGTATCCTAAACAAATAATATGCATGCATTTTCATCGAGTTATATATAATATGTAGAGCTGACTTTACATCATGATTCAGGCCTTCACGTAACATCTATTATTGAATACTGAGATTTCGTTTACTCTCTGCAACTATGTCTTACACATCATGCTGTTGATTAAACCCGTGATTAATAATTAAAGTTTACTCATTCGTTGCATAAACAATTTTATAATCTAAGAATGCTGGCTAATAGCAAGGGTGCAGTATGCTAATCATTTCAAGATATATATAATTAATATGATCTCTCAAGTAGGTTAAGAAACCCTTAGTTCATTGTGAAAGCTTAAGTTGCTTTAAACACGACACGACTTATGTTTCGATATGTTTTAAGGAATTTTAAGTTGAGCAAAATTATTAGGAAACATATAGGTATTTCATCATCAAGTGTGTGTTAGAAGAATTCCTTATGGTGCGGCAATAGTATGCACATTATTACTGTATTATGTGTAATTAATGCAACTCGTGCACCTATACTAGTATTTTTGCATACATCTAAGGTTTATTAAAACTTAATTACTCTATCTAGAGATCTGTCACATGAAAAAAAAAGAACCTAACATGCATATGCCAGTTAACATTGCACTTGGAGGATCAAACTTCTAGGGGGAATCAGAAACAAAGAAAAGTAGCCAAGGAGTACCGCTGAAGCGAAGGAGGACTGGTGGAGCCTGAACGATTTGAGAGAAAGATCGATTTCTCTCAAACTTCTAGGAAAAAAAGAAGGTAAAAAGTGTTGTTGTTGTTGATTATAAGAGGACACTCATATAAACAAGCCTGAATGATTTGAGAGACAGTGGGAAATATAAGCTTAAAATCAAGCGAAAGTATATACACTCCAAGAAATCCTAGCTAGAGTCATATATATGCTGTACGCTGATCTAGGAAAAAAGAAGAAGGTAAAAAGTGGTGTTGTTTATTCTAAGAGGACACTCATATAAACAAGAAAGGAAGATCGATCTCTTCAAGTAAAATTTGGACATAATTTATATAAAAGATCAGTCTAAGCCACTTAATCCCACCCAACTCTCCTTTATATTCCATCTATTTAAAGTTAATAATCTCCAATCGAATGTTAGTTTACGCGTAAGATACGAGTGTATGTGTACTCGAATTCCTATTGTTTGGCTTTCATAGTGGTGTTTCTATCTATGGTAATGTAGAGATTTTTCTTTCTTTTTTTTTTGAATGTTGGTTGTGCTTTATTCTGCTTTTCCATACAGATACTGCCAGTTCATTGAAATGTTACTTTCATAAATTTTAAGATATGAAAGAGGAAACTCCTTTTAAGCAAAGACGAAAGGACATTCATTTTTCTCTACCATTGATTTGAGGTTTGAGCATAGCGCGGTGGTAGGTAAAGAAAGCACTTGATAGTAGTTAACCTTAATCAACTTTTACCCTTAATTCCATAACCAAGTTAACTAACTAAACACAAGCAGATGACCCATTTAGAAAGACTAATTTTTTTCCCCCTTTATTAGAAAATAGTTATGAGCAGAAAAGCTAAGGCGAACAATACAAAAAGAGAAGAGAAATATACTCACCACCTAAATATGGTTTTATCATAAGAAACAAATAGCACTATATACAAGCCCAATTCTAGTTCTGCTGTTTCTATCACGTCCCTAACACCAACCATGTGCTCATAGCTTAGCTTAGTTACTTGACAAATGATGTTTCTCGATGATGTTAAGTTAGTAAGCAGCACTACAAGCTATCAATTAATGATCAACTCTTTAAGTATGAATTTCAAGTTTTCTGCTAATGGTCAGAAAACATACCTCTGATTCGCTATCCAGTCTCAGCTTGTTAACCAGATACTTCTTTATCAACCGGATTGTCATCCTTCTATCCCTAAATTTTCCCACATAAAAAAATTATTAAAAAAATTAATCGTAGTGATAAGTAAGTAAAAAGGGAAAAAAAAACCTCAGATTAACCAAATCCCAGAAGATGAAGGATAGACAGAGTTTACTTGATTCTTAGGTAGCTTTTGGGTATCTGTGGCAAGAACGGTTCTTTTTCTCTGCATTGATGGACAAACCGAACATAATTAATTATCATGAGAATTGATTAAACACAAATTAACATGAAGAAGAAAGGAAAAAAAAAAAGAGGAAAAGAATGATCAGTGGGGTCGGCTATCCAACAACACTAATAATGCTGATACAATATTACTTACTGATTCTGGGATGCTTGGAGCATAAACCAAATGCCCGACTGGGGCCTCCTGGGAGGATCAACAACTCTGAAATCTAAGCTTGGCCCAGCAACATTCATGTCGTGATGATACTGATGATGAAGCGGACGAGGAAAATAGGGGGAACCCAGTTGTGTGAAAGAGGAAGTTGAATAAGAAGAAGAAGAGGTTGAAGCCATCCCTATATTATTATGAGGGACAGTTGGCCTGAATTGCCAGTTGCCCTCGTGGTGAGGAAACAAACTCGATGAGGAGGTGCTCATTCCCGGCCCCGGGTGTTGAAAGTATAAAGATGTAGCACTCGTAGAGAAATTCGAATGAAATTGCAGCCTAGCGGAAGAAGAAGAAGAAAGAGGACGGATTTCTGGAGGAACAAGAAACATTGGAGGCATATGATGATGCTGCATAGACCTGACTTGTCGTATGGATGATGAAAGAGCAGCGTCTTGGCCAGGTGGTAATAGATCGAGCTCAATCAAACCGGGACCAGAAAGAGTGTCCCTTAAGCCTCTGGGGGTTTGGTCTACGGTTGCAGCTGGTTGATGATTGTTGGAGCCGCCTATAGTCAATTGAAGCCATCCTTCGTTGTCCCTGTCATCTGGAGCATCCTTTGAACTTGAACCGGCTTCGTTTACACTGTTGGTTCTCGACTCATCCTCAGCCATTGGATCAATCGCCGCAAGATGGTGATGAAGATGATCAGATTCCGTAACGATACTGTTAATATTATTATTGTTGTTGCTGCTGTTATTATTACAACAATAATAATTATACTCATAACCTTCTTCTACTTGACTAGTAGTACTCATAAGACCGAAGCTCTGATCTTCTGCCGTGTTGTAATTGGCACCGCATCCACCATAACCACTGTAAAGATATCGATGATGTTGTTTGGATAAGTTTTGATGAGCAGCAGGAACCATGGTCATTTTGAGCAACCCACCAACCCAAAGGAGAAATAATATTGATTGGAGGCCTCAGCTTGAGCCATGAGTTGATAAAGAAACTAAGTCTTGAATGATCTGGGGTTTAGATGGGGAAGTGAGATCTGCTGCTGGTGCCATGGGAGGAATGTTTTGAGCTAGTACTAATTGGGGTAGTGGTATAATTAAGAAAGAGAGAGACACCCATGAACATGAACGTCTTGCAGCGGCTGATGATGATGATGATCATGTGGTGGGCTTTTGTTTGAAGCAGTTTCATTTCATCCTAGTCGAGATATGATATTCCCAGAAAAATAGGGAGAATAAACCTTGCAAATCTCACTTTCCATTAATTCTATTTCTTTGGAAGCTTGTGGATGGAGATGAAATAGTTGCAGAGAGAGAGAGAGAGAGAGAGAGAGATGGTGATCAGTCAGTTATATTATATATGTATTTTTGTTCTTCTATTCTATATATGCTGAAGGAGAGGTCGAACAGTACTGGTGATTTTTTTAAATAATAAATAATAAAAAAATTCTTGACTTTATTAAGAACTAAGAAGAAATATACGTCCCACCTGTTTTCTAATAAATAATTAGGCTACGGTACCATGATTCTTGTACAACATATATATGTATACAAACATGGGTAAATACTTCAGACCCAAAAAAAAACATGGGTAAATACTTTGTTCTTAATTATAGTAACTTTTAACAAAATTCATGAGATTATTATGAAAGTAGCAATTCATTTGAGTAAGGGTGATTTTTACTTTTCATTGATTAAAAATTAATTGGTGATAAATAATAATAATAATAATAATTACATGTAAAGTATAAGTAACTTTATCAATCGAAAAGTAAAAGGGTAATAACAAGCTAGCTAGATTATTAATGTTTGTTTGTGCATCTTTAATTGAATGAATGAAATGACATAACGGCTCTCTCCTCCTTTTGAGATATCTCTAAAAGATCCCTTTTTAGGCATAGCAGTAGTGGATTTATGTGCTAAAGCCATCACTTGTGTTCTGTACTGTGAATATATATATATATATATATATCATATGTGCTTTTCAATTTGGTACTCTATCATAATCCATACATAAGACTAGTTGTTTTCTGATCTGAAAATCGATGATGAAGTCACATTATTATTAGCAGCTACCCTCAAAGTAATTAAGAGTAATCCCAATAAAAATGATATGGGCTGTGTTTATTTTAGTCAAACAAGGTGCAGTACTTTTGGTTTGGTTTTAAAGATTAAATTAAGCAAGTAATTAATTAAATTTAAATGCCTGAAATTGAGAAAAGGAAGGAAGTGGCAGGGCATAATGACATTACCTGTCATGTGTCTAAACAAGAACAAGGCTGATTAAGATATTAATCCTCAGAGCACATTGGGCTAAGTTTTATATTAAGAGAGGTAATTAACTATAAACAAATCAACAGGGGAATTGGGGGACCTGGGGGACTTGGGGGACTTGGGGGACTTGGGGGACTTGGGCATGCATATATGATGGTGTTTCCCCACAACCACAACCCAAGAATCGAAACACAGCGACGTGGGGCTTCCAATTACGAATTTAACAATCTATATTCCTTCCAAAACCCATGTGCCTCCCACCCTCCCTGCATCTCCTCCTGCCTCATGTACGGCAATGGCAATGACACTGCCAATAGCATGCATCTGACTATTAATTTGCTGTCGAAATTCTATCTGCACCAGCAGGATGCTTAGTTTTAATTAGTAAAGCCTCAAAATTGAAAATCTGACATTTCAATTCAAATGGTGGTTGTTGGCTTGGCTTGGCTGCCTCTCATCCTGAAAAGCTGACCATAATTTTTTTTTTCCAGCCCATCATACACACCTTTATTTGAATTTTTTTGAAATGAAGGGACCTTTCAAAGACGCGTCAATCAGCGAATTCTATAAGCTCTGAAACTGTGGAGGAGAAATATATGCCATGCCATGGCATGCAATACAGGACACATGCAATTTTAATTAAATTCAATTAAAAGCCCTATATATATATATATATATATATATATATTTGATCATTGATGGATGGACGGCTCAGGGCGCACTCCTATAGTACTATAGGTGATCAACCACACTATTCTACAGACTATTCTACCTGGACGCCACCCGCGGATACAAAATAAAACATAGATCATTTCAAATAACTGTAATTGTGGTAACATAGGTTCAAGTGTATGACCCGGTTTGGTTTAGTTTGGTTTATAGCTCAATTACCGATCATGCATGCCCATTCGATTTATTAGTATACTTAATTTTGGCTCGATTCGGTTTATTAATAGATGTGCTTTCTGAGGAATCACTTTGATATTTTTTGACATTTTTCTAATAAAGGTGCTTATGAACAAAAACAGAAGTGCTTTCTACATAAGCATTCCCAAACTCACTAACTAATACATTGTAATGAAAAATGAAAAAGTTACTTGGGTGCCACATATGACATAGAGCTTAGATTAGAGTGGTAGAGAGAAGTGGGAGGGAAGTAGTGTGATGAACATGATGATGGTTTTGGTTAAATTTGTATGGATATATATAAAAGGAGAAGAAGAGGTAGCAGAGAGAGTGAGTGAGTGAGTGAGATGGCATGCCTGGCTGGTGACAGTGCATGGGCATGGGATGGAATGACTTAAGCTTGGAATAAAAGCATGAAAAGCAAGCAAAGGTGAAAGGCTATTGATAGTGATATCTTTCTACCCAAAATTCATCCGCAAGATATTGCCTTAGTGCTCTCAACGGTCCTACGTCACGCCGACTGCTCTCTCTTTTTTATTTGATTATACATAAAATATATAGGACAGCGTTCAGGCAAACATTTTGAGTTAAATTCTTATTATTCAATCTTAAACCATAAAAACACAACTCTTGAATTTGTATTTTGTTACTACTACTACTAGCTGCAATTCCAATTTTAATCCTTCCTTTTGATCTCCTAATTACTTTACTTAACTTGGGTCTGGTTTACTTAAGTAGGTGGTTGACCTTAATTATATAAGGAGTTACATATAATATCCATAGTTTTGCCAAATTGGGCTGGACCAAGAAAGATTTAACCAAGTCATGCCAACCCGTTAGCTATGCCTATGGGGTGCACAAGATAATTAACACTAGAAAAAGAAAACAAACACACAAATCAGACATCGGACAATTATAATTATTAGCACGAAAATAATTTGCTTTTCAATTCAATCATGAAATTACACGAAACCTCATGTGTTCTGTTCAGTAAGCAAAATTAGCCATCTTTCCCATAGAAAAAAAAAATTTCTTATTAGACTCGTGAATATGTGACTAGTAATAATCACATGGACGGAGTGTTTCACGCATTAGTTGGGTCCCTGATCTGTGTAGACCAAGGGCGAACACTCATCGTTTATGGCATCGACTATCAGGGTATCTAATCCCGTTCACTCCCTAAAGAAGCAAGAACACTAGCAAAATGTCAAAAATGAGTTCAATGGAGAGTTCCGAAATATGCGAAACAAAGGGGCAAACATGTATCTGAACTGAAAAACATCCCTTTTGGGTTCGGCTTTTGATTTGAAGGGTGTAGAAAGATGAAAAGAAAGCACAAGTTTTGGTGAATACGTAATAATAATGCATGGGATGCTCTTCGATCAATTCTGACTTTGGAGAGAGAGAGATAGAGAAAGGGATATGATTTCATGTCATGCATAATGCATTAGATTAGCTAGAGTCCATTGGATTTGATTTAACCGTACTAAGTAAGGGGAGAGGCGGGGGGCCAAATGATGATGGCTTTGTAATGTGCTTGTTCCCATTGGAAGTGGGTTTGTTTTGCGCTCCCAATTCCCTTCCCTTTCCCTTTCCTTTCCCCCCACTAATTGGTTGGATATGATTTGTAGTTGAAGAATTAAAAAACACAAAAACAAAAACCAAAAACCAAAATGGGTTTGGTTTGGTTTGGTTTGGTTTGGTTTGGGCTTTAATCTCGTCATCATGGCATCATCAATGCCATCATCATTAAAGCTCCTAATTCTCCCATACATGATGGGTTTTTAAGTTTTGTTTTTTCTTTTAAAGATTTCTGGGGTGCTGTAGGTGTTTAATTATTTGTTTGGTTGTGTCTGCATGTGCATGTGGTGCAATGAGTGCGAATGTCAGGCAGTCTGTCTTCATGCATGTGATTGTGAGAGAGAGAGAGAGAGAGAGAGAGAGAGAGAGAGAGGAATGGATAAATCAGTTTTTGTTGAAATCGAGAGAGAGAAAAGAGTGCATGGCGTATAGCGGGGGTTTGTCAGGTATTTGTGAGCACGGCACAAACTGCTCTGCTTCTCTCTCTCTCTGCTGCTGCTGCTGCTTCTCTTTAGTCTCTGTTTTTCTGCTCTTTTTTCTCTGCTCCTGCTTTTGGGTTTGAATGCATGTGATGTGAGAAGTCCTTCCTTCCCATTCTCTATATACTAATTAAATTCAGAGCCCTTCCCATCCAGTCAACTTTAGTCAAACATATTCTTCTCTTCTGCCTGAGCCACAGCTACTACTCTCCCTTCCCATCCAGTCAACTTTAGTCAAACATATTCTTCTCTTCTGCCTGAGCCACAGCTACTACTCTTTCCTATTACAAGTGATCTTTAATTAGACAAACTTTCTTTTGGGGCAAATGGGTCTTGGGGAATAGCATTTCTTCCTAGGGAAACAAGAATCACCACAAATAATTATCTTTCATGAAAACCACGTGTTGTCGTTTACATGACAAGGCTACTGTTGCCCATGAATTCCAGTTCGAGTAACATTAGGTAGTTCATGCTAGTTATTGTTATCTTCCAAATAGTTTAATTGCTTAATTCTCATCCAAGGATGGAGCAATTAATATTCAGTACCATTTAGAATGTTCACTAATGAGACAAAGAGGTTCGTTCCCATTTATATATTTGTATTTGATGTTTAATACATCATCGAATGTAGCCTGTAGGTTGAAAAGTGAGAAAATAAAATGGTTGGCTTGCATGGTGTCCTCTATTGCAAGTTACAACCTCTCTCTCTCTCTCTCATTGGCAATTGACAAGGATATGTATAAGAATTCATAAGCCAGTGACTCATATTCCTGGAAGCCGAGATTTTGTCCCCTTAAAAGACTTTGCTTTCAAAACTGGCAAAGGAGAGGGAAAAGGACTTTGCCACATGTAAATCATTTCAGTTCGAGAATATGGGTATACTCTGTCGTTGGTGGTGCGAAAAGTTAATCTCTCCTTAAATTTTTGCTCATCATTAAAAATAAAAAAATAAAAAAGGTTGAAAAGAAAAGAAAATATATATTAATTGCAAGTGTACTTACCTTAAATGTGCTAGAACATGAATATGGTTTGAATACTTTGGGTTGAGTTTTATTTTTCTCCATAAGGAGGTATATATAGGAGTTTACTTGAGTGTTTTACAAGGAAATAGATACAGTAATCAATTAGGAAAGTATCTCCTAATTATATAATGATTTGTCAACTATATAAAATAGGAAAGTAAATCCCTTAATTAATCAAGGAAATAAATCTACTTGATTAATTAGGAGACTCACGTCAACACTCCTCAAGTTGGTGCATATATGTCACCAATGCCCAACTTGGTAAGTGAGTCATGAAATACTCTGCAACAAACAGCTTTTGTTAAGATATCTGCAAGTTGATCTTCTGATTTTAGGAATGGCAGGCGGATGATCTTCTTCTCAATTTTTTGTTTGATAAAATGTCTATCCACCTCAACATGTTTGGTTCGATCATGTTGAACTGGATTATGGGCAATATCGATAGCTGACTTGTTGTCACAATGCAACTCTATTGGTTTTTCTGGCTTGAAGCCTAATTCTGTCAAGAGTCTTCTGATCCACAATAATTCACAAAATCCGTGAGCCATTCCTTGATACTCTGCTTCTGCACTAGACCAAGAAATCACTTTTTCTTTTTACTCCGCCAAGTGACTAGGTTACCTCCCACGAATGTAAAGTAACCAGAAGTAGAGCATCTATCTGTAATGAAACTAGCCTAATCAGCATATGTATATCCAACAACTTCAAGATCTCCATTTCTTGAGAGCATTAATCCTTTCTCAGGGGCTAACTTTAAGTATCTTAAGATCCGATCAACTACATTCCTATAAGAAACATTGGGCGAATGCATAAACTGACTAACCACACTCACAGCATATGCAATATCTGGTCTTGTGTGTGCCAGGCATATTAACCTTCCAACAAGGCTCCTTATTGGTTGATTCTTGGTCCATGTCTTCACACAACTTGTGATTCATCTTAATAAGTGTGTCAGTAGGCTTACATCCAAACATTCTTGTTTCAGTGAGTAGATCCATTACATACTTCCTTGAAGACAAATATACCAGTTTTTCACCTTACTACTTCGAATCCAAGAAAATACTTTAGATCACCTAAATCATTCATCTCAAATTCCTGAGACAAATACTTTTGTAACTTCAGTTGCTCTTCTGCATCGTTTCCAATTACGATTATGTAATCTATATCAACAATCAATGGAGTAAGTTTTCCTTCATCAAGCTTCAAGAACAGGGTATGATCTGAATTAATCTGTGTATATCCAAAATTCTTCATAGATTTAGTAAATCTGCCAAACCATGCCCTGGGAGATTGCTTTAACCTATGTAATGACTTTGAGTTTGCAAACTTGATTTTTCTTGTCATGAGCTGAATTACATCTTGGGGGTAAGTCCATATATACTTATTCTTCTAAGTCTCCATGTAAGAATGCATTTTTGACATCAAACTGATGTAGTGGCCAATCGAGATTTGCTGCTAGAGATAATGGGACTCTAATAGTGTTAATATTGGCCACTGGGGCAAAGGTCTCCTCGTAGTTTATCCCATATCTCTGTGTGTACCCCTTCGCCACCAATCTAGCTTCATATCTTTCAACGGATCCATCTGTTTTGAGTTTCACAGTATAAATCCACCTGAATCCTACTGTCTTCTTTCCATGAGGTAAGGGCACGAGTTCCTATATGACATTCTTTTGGAGAGCTCGCATTTCTTCATTTATAGCTTCTTTCCATTTTGGGTCTTCTAGTGCTTCAGTTATATTGTTGGGGACAGATATGTAAGCCAATTGCTTCACATAGTGCACACATGACTTTGATAATTTGCTGAGAGATATATAATTATTGATGGGGTATTTCCCTTTGGCTTTAAGATCTGTTTCATATTGTACTTGAGGTTTGCCACGGTTCTTCCTTTCTGGAAGTTGATATGTAGGCTCTATGCCTTTTGACATCAAATCATCATGGGATATTTCATTAATGTTATCAGTTTTAGGAAAATATGTTACCTGAATGACTTCCTCAACAGGTGATTAGTGCAGTACTGGAGCTGAAGCGGGCAAAATCTCATAAAACGGTTCAATTTTCTCATCCTGATTTTGACAGCGTGGTGACAACTGATTGTTTTACTCTGGCGACCGGTCGCTATCTGCTGGCGGCCAGTCGTTTTGAAGCAGGTTCTCTGTAGTTGAAGAACTAAGAGGGGGCGACAGGTTGCTTTCCACTGGCAACCGGTCATTTTGATGCACTGGGGAAAAAAATCGAGAATTGAAGCAGTGGTGGATTCTCGATTCTCCTCATGGGCTTTTGAAAAATATAAGTCATGTTCCCGAAACACAACATCTATGGAGGTAAATACCTTCTGACTAGGAGGATGATAACACCGATGTCCTTTCTGATGCGGTACATAGCCAATGAAAACACACTTTTCGGCTCAGGGATCCAATTTGCTTCGTTGGTGACCATGTAAGTAGACAAATACAACACAGCCGAAAATTCGGGGTTTCAGGTTTAGGGTGGGAGGTGTTTGGAAATTTAGGATACTAGAGGGAATCTGATTGATAAGGTATGCTGCAGAGACGATGACTTCGCCCCAAAAGGATCGTGGCATATTGGCACTAAAGAGAGGGGCACAAACGACTTCCAATAAGTGTCTGCTCTTTCTTTCAGCCACCCCATTATGTTTGGGAGTGTAAAGACATGAGCGTCGATGTATGATGTCATGATCTTGTAAGAACTGGTTAAGATCATGGTTGAGAAATTCTTCGCCATTGTCAGAACAAAGAACCTGAATTCTGGCATGAAACTGAGTCTCCACCATTTGATAAAACTGTTGAAACTTGTAACTGACTTCTCCTTTAGTTTTGAGAGGAGAAACCTAAGTCATACGTGTGTAATCATCTATAAACATGACAAACCACCGCACCCCTGCTGGAGTGGCAATTTAAGCAGGTCCCCAAACATCAGAATGAACAAGAGAAAATGGAACCAAACTCTTATTTGAACTTAATGGGAACGGGACACGATGGCTCTTAGCTAATTCACACATATCACACTGGAAGCTGCAAACATCAAGACTGAAAAATAATGATGGAAACAACTTCTTAAGATAACCGAACGAGGCATGCCCAAGACGTTTATGCCATAACCAAATTTTATCTATTTCCCCCTCAGAACGAGTTCCATTGGTTGTGAAAGCTTGAACAACTTTAACCTCACTATCCGGTGCCCAGTCCAAGTAGTAGAGTTTGCCTCGACGAGTACCATAACCAATCGTCTTTCCTGTGAAGATGTCTTGAAAAACATAATGATTCGGCCAAAATGTTACAGTACACCCCAAAGTAGTAATAAGTTGTGCAACAGATAGCAAGTTATGGTCCAAAGATGGAACAAGTAATACATAATCCAGATGTAGGAAGTAGAGAGAGATAGAGAGCCCTCCCCAACCACAAGGGAGGGGTACCATTAGCATTAGACACCACTGACGGAGTGGATGATTTGCGACTAATAAGTTGGGTAGGATCAAATGTCATGTGATCCGTAGCACCCAAGTCGATAATCCATGCAGATTTTTGAGAGGACGTATAAAAATTAGAACCTTTGGTGGTAGCGATAGAAGCATGAGTCCGGGTAGCTGGGTCACCAGGAGTAACCGCATGCTTTTGTGAGTTTGCAATAAGGGGGAGAATCGTAGGGGTTCCTGACATCGCAGCGGAAGTAAGATGCGATATGAGAATGTGAGGAATTGTGATTGGAGGAATTTTATTTGAGGAATTTGATGTAGGAATTTGATGTAGGAATTGGATTTGAGAGGTATGTGTATAAGATTTGAGGGTATGTGTTTAGGAATTTTGATAAGAGGATTTCAGGACTTTAGATTTGAAGGATTTGGATATGGGAAAAAATATGAGGAATTTGATTTAGGGTTTTGGATTTGAATATAAGAAATTTGAGATAAGGGTTTAGAGACAACCTAGGATCGATTACTCTGATACCATGCTAAAATATGAATATGGTTTGAATATTTTGGGTTGAGTTTTATTCTTTTCCATAAGGAGGTATATATAGGAGTTTACTTGAGTGCTTTATAAGGAAATAGATACAGTAATCAATTAGGATAATATCTTCTAATTATACAATGATTTGTCAACTATATAGAATAGGAAAGTAAGTCCCTTAATTAATCAAGGAAATAAATATCCTTAATTAATTAGGAGACTCAAGTCAACAAAATAGGTATTGTAATTATTTTGATACCTAATTTTCCATACATTTGATAACATCCTATGGAATCAAAAAGTACGTGAGTTACCCATTATAATTAGCAATTCAATACCTGATACAAAAAAGAAAGAAATTATATTGATTATAGGAGTAGTTGATCTCATACTCATTATGTCCAGGGACGAACGCATAGAGGGACAAATGGGGTCAACCCCATGGACGCCGGAAAAATGGCTATGGAGGTCTGAGGCTACCCCAAGCCTTGCTGGTGTGTGACCCTATGGCGCACACCACCTGTTCTATGAAATGCCGCAAAAGCCTTGTGCGCCCAAGGCTTCAAATTTTCTTTTTTAAACGCATGGCCAAAACAACGTCGTTTTGGTCCAGGCGCTTTAAATATATATATATATATATATTTGTTTAAACATGGCTTCAAAACGGCGTCGTTTTGAGTTAGGTTTAGAAAAATAATAATAATAAATTCCCAACAACTTACCCGACTCCTCCAGCAGCAGCAGCCTCTAAAGTTTATATGTGATGTTTTGTTGAATTAGAATTTATTGATATGATTATGAAATTGATTGATTTTATTATTTGGATAATTGGATTGGATTAGAGTTTATATTGATTGATATTATTATTTGGATTAGAGTAGACTTTATAATTGATTGAATTAATTAATTAATGTGTAGAATTATGGAACGATACTTTAACAGAAAATTATAGTTTGTCTAATCCAAGTAGTTCAAGTGCAAGCATATGACCAAGACCTATTGAATTAGATAAGTACATTGAGAGAGACGTTTTTGCTTGTATTGATAACGAAGCTATAATGCAATGTTTTTAAAATATGAAAACTTGTCGTGGACAATTATAGCTTGTATTGTTAGTTTTGCAATGAATTATGAATGGAAATACTATATTTATGTTTTTTAGTGTTATTTTCTTCTTAAAAAAATTTCGACACTTTTAGACTATAACCCTATGAGGTCACAATCCTGCGTCTGCCACTGATTATGCCTCTTGTAATCTTAACTTCTCTTATTCATAACTTCCCTCATTCTAGGTAAGTAAACATTTGATACGTATACCTTTATTAGAAGAAAATGTTGACAACATGCAAAACTAAGTTAGTTTTGCAATGAATTATAAATGAAAGTACTATCTTTCTGTTTTTTAGTGTTATTTTATTTTTAAAAAAAATTCGATTATATCTCTCGTAATCTTAACTTCCTTGATTCATGATTTCCCCCATTCCAAGAAAGTAAACATTCAATACGTATATGTTTATTAGAAGAAAATGTTGACAATAGACAAAACTAAGTTTAGAGGAAAATAGGATTATGCTTTTGTCTCCTTTTCTTTTTCTTACAAAGCGGTCTGAAAAGTAGAAGTCATTGGAGAGTTATAAAACCCTAGAATAAACTGTAAACTTTGAGGTTACCTAAAGAAACATTCACAATCATTAGCATTGAAGACTTTATTTTGGATTCTATAGTATTGTCTATATCACACAATATTATCCATCATTCATTGTCTCATACACGTCAATTGATGGCACCATGTAATAGTCTCGACTGTTGATGACCGTATAAATCATCAAATTAAGAATTGATTAATTATTGACTAAGTTTCAATGAGAAATAGAGTTAATCTTTAAAGGGTATAATTTGTTCTTTTCTGTTAAAATATCAAAAGAAAGTACAAACCAACTTGATTATGCAAAAACTATTGCTCTGAGGTTCTCATCAAGCAATTATATAGCACTAGAAATTTATGTCCCTCCCTCCCTCTCCCTCTCCCTCTATCGATTGCTTATTGCTTGCTGGTCAATTCAGTTCTCCAAATTCTGTTCAAACTTTTAAAAACTCTCTCTCTCTCTCTCTCTCTCTCTCTCTCTCTCTCTCTCTCTCTCTCTCTCTCTCCCCACAAACTCATCGCACAAACAAATGAACAATATAGCATATGCCATGCTTTCTTTTGCAATCTTGTGACAGGGACTGGTCTTGGAGAGACAGGTACGTAGGGTTTGTGTCTACTTTGTTGTTGGATAGATTTTTTTTTAAAAAAATTGTACATGTATATGTGCGATCGAGGAGATGCCTTTTGATAGCTTTTGGCTTGGCATAGGCGCCTCTCTCTCTCTCTCTCTCTCTCTCTCTCTCTCTCTCATAGTGGGCTGTGGCCTGTGGGGTACTTACTATAGCTAAGTGATTAATATTCATTCCAAAGTGATGAAAAGGGGGCCAACTTTCTATAAATTCTCCGTTTTGGATTACCACTTTGCATTGCATGTCCCCTTTAAATGCAAGCAAAAGCCTCTCACGTCTACAGGATATATATATATATATTGAAATATTCTCCCAATTTCATTTCCACATAAATAAATAAAAACCGTTATGTGCCCACCCCTTTTTCTTCATTTGGATAAATTTATCCACACCCCACTTTATGAACTAATCTATTTATAATCAAGTGCGCATTAATTATTAATGAAAATAATCAACTCCAATGAACTTTACTCAGTTGATGTAATTATATATTCATTTCACATTGAAATGCTCACCGTCTGATTGAGAAAATTAAGTTTATAAACTACAAATCGAGCGCTACACCTTGCATGTAATTTAGCTATATATACATTGATGACATTGTAGTGAAATTGGTAAATAAAATAATTGGTATAGGGTGCAGAGGCTGAGTAGCCCAATAAACAGAGGTCTTGTTCTTTCATGTCTATGAGAGCACACAGGCACATCAGGCACGCTTGGTGATTTGATCAAAGCACACATGCATGGGAAATTACGAAGGAAAACAGAGTACTTAATTAGTAATTATATAATTAAACCAAATTAATTTATGTACACTTTGCATGTCACCAAACCCTAAATATTCCGTTCTTTTCTATTCCCTTTTTCTTCTTCACTGCTTCCCACGCACCATCATCACTACGAACCTCATCATTCCCAACTCTTTTTGCATAGTCCTTCCTCTGATTTTTATTACATTTTCTCTTTTCCTTGGCCGGCTGGTTTTCAGAGATGGCTTTCTTTCTTTTACAAAACCTCTACCACTTTCTTCCTTTTTATCATTGTTTACTTCCCTCTGTTTGATTATTAGTTTTACTACCAAAAGGGTACTTGCAACAATTACACTCAAATTGACTTGGTGATCACCTTTTGCGTTTTCTTTCCATCTCCTTTTCCCATCTCTCTCTCTCTCTCTCTCTCTCTCTCTCTCTCTCTCTCTCTTAGCTACTACATTCAATCTCTAATAACGTTTTTGCTTCCTACAGATCAATTAGATGGATTATTTTACAATTACTGTGTGCTATTGTCATCAAAATATCTAGTAGACCATATTCCCAAAACTCAAGTACATCCAAGAAATTTATCAAAATATTAGGTTCTTAGTCATATTTCCGGTTCGTGATAGAACTTCCACCGAAACTGTTTTTTCTTCTCGGGGAAATTTCATGTTGTGTTAACAGGTGTTGTACAGTATTTCCAGGTCTAAGAGCAGCCGCCGAATATGAACATTTTACTTTGCCACAGTTAATAAGTCCAACTTAATTATAAAAATAATCTCTTATAAGAAGTATGATTATTATTACTCTAATTTATTTTTATTTTTAACCAGTTATGCATGCCAATGAATGGCCTTGGAAGGCAATCAAACTTTTTTCACTTTCCTTTTCTCTCACTCATACTTGATTATGGTACTTTTCATGCTAGCCAGCTCATTTTTGCGGAG
This sequence comes from Prunus persica, assembly GCF_000346465.2. Lineage (NCBI taxonomy): Eukaryota > Viridiplantae > Streptophyta > Magnoliopsida > Rosales > Rosaceae > Prunus > Prunus persica. Next base: position 23,319,079 of record NC_034009.1, read on the forward strand.
GTTCTAATCCAACGTATTTGACAAAGAGAGAGCCAAACATTTTTTTATCAAAGCGAAGGCAAGGCAATGACTTACATATACAACAACTTACTCGTTTCCTAGTTTCCTTCAAACATTAGGCATTCTTTAGTGCATGTATATATGCCTTAATGTACATAGAAATCTAAATACATACCCGTATATGCATATGTATATGTATATGTATATTTGTACATGTGTATATTATATATTGTTTCAACTCGTCAGATGCTATAGCAATAGCATATTAGCATGTACCTGTCCGATGAGTTTGTGTGAATGGGAATAACGAGTAAAGGGTTATCATCATTACCTCTCCACTATTGTGTACAAATAAAATATGCAACGTGTATAATTATACCTACACGCACTGACCTGAACAATTTCGATTTTTCCACGGCACCCCTCATTGTGTGAAAGAGCATCTATAATAATACCATCATTTAGAGCAATTATAACCTACTTAATAACAACCACCTTTCTTATTTCTTCATAATGTGCAAGAATTATAATATAACCAAAGAGATCATAACAAACAAAACCATTGTTTGAGAACCAACACAAATCCAAATTAGCTTAAGGATATTCAATTTGCCTGATTTTTTTTGTAAAAATGATTTATTAACGAAGACTTGAAAAATATACGATTTGAATCGTTGAAAAAACAAATCGTCATGATTCTAAATGGTGTCCCTCAATAGAAATTGACTTCTACATAAAAGATTTTGTAGAAGCTATCTAAAACCAGAAAGCTTCTTGTTGTTACAGTGATCAATTATGTATTAGTTTTAGCATGGTGTTCAGCTGAAGCCGAGTATGGGTTGAGCTAAGTGCATGCAAGCCTGCCTAATGATGTTATATTTAGCTCATCGGTGTCTCTTCAACTAACAGTTTGACCTGTTGGGCTGAATACTTAAAGAAAACTTATGTATTAGTCTATAAGAGCCACCACCAATGAAGTGTATGTGTGTTACGTTAACAAAGACTTATGCACAATAAAGGAACTAAACAACAAGGGTTCATTTGTGTATGCGTAAGGGCAAGGACGGACCCACAGTGGGGTCAATGGGGTCAAACGACCCCATGGAGTCCATGGAAGCAAGCTACAAGGTAGCTTTGAAATGGGGTATGACCCCATGAGAGAGGGGATCTGCAGACAAGAGGAAGAAGAAGATGAACAGGGGGCTGTGTTCTGTTTCAAAGGAGCTGGCCAAAACGGCGTCGTTTTGGCCCAGCTTCTATTTTTTTTTTAAAAACAGACTGGCCAAAACGGCGTCGTTTTGGACTAAAACGCGCTGGCCAAAACGGCGTCGTTTTGGACCAGACGCGCGAATTTTTTTTTAAAACTCGCTGGCCAAAACGGCGTCGTTTTGGACCAGCGAATTTTTTTTAAAAATCCGCTGGCCAAAACGCCGTCGTTTTGGACCAGCGAAATTTTTTTTTTAAATACCTGGCCAAAACGACGTCGTTTTGGCCCAGGTGTTATAAAAAAAAAACACAGATCAATTTCTCTTCTTCTTCCTCCCGAATTTTCTTCCCAAAACACCTATTTTCTAAACCCTCATACCTAAATCCCCAATCTCCACCCCCCACAACCTTTTACACTATGACCCCACGACACAAAATTCCTGGGTCCGTCCCTGCGTAAGGGGATTGTTGAAATCCCTTGTGAATTTGTTGACTAAAGGTGACCTTTTGGGATGGAAATTGACATGGATATTCAAGTTGGAAATTTCTTATAAGAAGTAGGTACACATATGTTTGGAACAGGGATGGAGTATATCTAAGCAAGCATATGCCTAAAGCTAACCTTTATATATAGTAGCTAGTACTTCAACCTAGCTAGCTATATGTTGTTCAACTTGAATATCAGAATTATGGCCATGTCAAAAATATATGTTAAAGTAGAGCTATATATAATATAAGGTTTGGTTGCATTCTTTGAGAGAGAGAGAGAGAAAGAGAGAGAGAGAGAGAGGAGCCTCTTTTGCAAGTAATTCTCCATGTCCATGTTGTAAGAATATTATATAAATATTCGGTGTGGCCACATGAAGTCACTTATATGATAAATAAATTATTTAATTGATTTAATAATAACTATATTGATAAAAAAAGAAAAGTTGTTTTCTATTTTATTATTGTGATGAGTGGTAATTGATTATGGATTTCACTAGGAAACAAGTCATCTCTTTGCCTATAATAATGCACATATCCATCTTATGTGTAGACTGATGAAAACAGGTATTAGGGTTCTCTAATGTGCAAAAGGCTAGAGAGAAAAATCTATTTTCTCTATACTGACGGCTCACCTATAAATCTCTCAAAACAAATATCTTCATATGGTAGAAAACTAATCATTCAAGATATGTATGTAATTGAAGTTTAATTAAATTTCCGCCTTACTATTGTGAAAATTATAAAGTTTAAGATCTTGAGTCATGGATTGAGTTTTATAATTTTACCCAACATTAAGTTTACACATGTCACATAAAACTTGAGATGAGAAGGTGAAAAATGATGAGAATTGATAATGAAATGAAAAGGCAGCCAATGCCATGCAATGCGCATGAAATGAAAAAAGTGTGTTGTGTTGTGTTGGTGGTGGTGTGTGGGGGTGCGTGCAGGTTCACGATAACAGCGTTAGGCCCTCGAAATTCCCGACAAGACAAGGGCCATAAAATTCCACGCTTTTATTTTTCTTTTTTTTCTTTTGCATGGACAGGCGTGGGGCTGTTCCTGTGGGCCCCTCCTTCCTGACTGCGCGTGCAAAGCCGGACTTCGTGGGGGGCTCTCCTGTGGGTCCCTCCTAAACTAATACCCCTCAAATTGTATTGTATTGTATTATATTATTCTTCTACAGATATATATATATACTCTCTCTCTCTCTCTCTCTCTCTCTCTCTGATTTTCCATTTTCTATTACCGCCATCATTTCATTATCTTCTCTTACTAATACTAATCCACATACATTGCCTCTTTGCCTGCAACTACAGTTTTCCAAGATATTATATTATTTAGCCTTAATTAAATAATTAATCTCCTGTTCCCATTTGTTCTCTAATTGCCTCTAGTTGCTGCATTATTTTATAACCAGAGCTATCATGACCATGGAATTTTTATATATCCTCTTTTTGGGTTCCTTAAAGGAAAAAAAAAGACAAGACACATGTTGATCTGGATGGATGGGTTGCAATGCATTGTCATGGTTGAGTCACGTGGACGTGTGATTATTAGTGATGAAAAGTGTCAAACAGTTAGTAATGGGAACATTATTATAGGAAGGAAGAGGAAGAACATTTTTTTTTATAGCTTTTTACATGATCGTCTTGTAATTCCACTACTAAGATCTTGACACAGCACAGGATTCCTCGTCAATCATCTTTCTTTTATATATTTCTTTAATTAGTCAACTCTCCCAACACAACACAAATAAATATATGTATAATTATGTTAATCTCCTAATATCTTTTACTTATTTCTTCTGTTGTAGCTACAATTTTGGTCCAAGGGATATTCACCAGAAGGAGAAACGTACGTCGTCTCCATAGGGTTGTATTGATATGAATGCTGCAAAGCAAAGGACTTTAATTTGGAAAATGTGGTTGATTTTGTTTTGTTTTGTTTTGCATTGCAGTTTTCAAACACGTATGTGTATATGTTTTTGTTTTTGTTTGCGTACGTATATGAACAATATATATATATATATATATATATATAAAAGTGTAGTGTAGGGTTGTGTTGTGTTGGAAGTAGCTAGGTAGCTAGGTAGCTAGGTAGCTAGGTAGGTGTACACGTAGAAACAAAACAAGTGGAACATTGAACAAGAGAGACTAGCTAGTGATGACTACTGCACATGTCAATTGTCAAATAAGACAACCTCATCATGTTCAATTACCCTTTTCATATGACACTTATATTAATTTTCTTTTTGTTTAGTTTTGTAGGAAAGGTGGCTGTTCACACGATATATATTATATTTATAGGTTAAGCACATTTGCAAATTGCAATGCAAATACTTTACACGCCATGCATACATAATATATGTGTATGTGTGTTTTCTATATATGCATGTCATGTGCCATAGACAGGAGCTTCACCAAACAATTTTGTCCCCCATTATTCTCAAAGCTTAAACGTTCAAAGCTTGGCTAATGTGAATGGGAACATCAAGGACACAGCTCTGTTGTTTAGAGTGTTGTGTGTGTACACTGTGTCTTCCTCTCCTTTCCTTTGTAACTCTGTCAATGAATTTTAGGTTAATCGAATCGAACCTTGTGAGACCAGACCAGCCCCCAATGTTTTGTAGTGAGATGTCAGCTTCCCAAGCAATCACTGATCAGACGGGCTCGCGTACAACTTCAGAAATGGCCCAAGGATTTAGGGTTTAGGAGATTTTCTATACAAGGGCAGAAGAACAGTGAACAATAAACCTCAAAAGTGTTATAACTTAAAATCAATATTTATGGAAATATAGGACATTCTGTACAAAACTCACTCTTCTTAACCAACAAAAATGGGATCCATTTAATTTCATCACTGCCACTTATCATGGCCTCCCATCATTTGGCTACTCAACTCATCTAAACATTTTCATCCCAGAATCAATGTACTTTAGATTCAATCTCTACCTAGAACCAGATCCACTATCAAGGCTCCTCAAAGGAAAACTTTTCATGTTGTTACCACTTACAAGTTACAGCCTGCATTCAATTCTAAAAAGAAAATAATTGACCTATGACTACGTAATGAAACAGGGTTTGAGCACGACAACAAAATTTAGGGGCCAGATGATCAAAATTGAGTATAATTAATTAAGGATACATATCCATTGCATGATACAAAGACCATCATTGGCGGCCACTTCAATGATGCTACAACAATTTTGAATTTAGACCTGTACGACTAGCTGTTACAGTTTCAAGATTTATATGTGTTTACTTCAAAGGGCTCTAAAATCTAGCATGTAAATATTCTCATACAAGTTCCAAATAGTTTCACCAATCTCTTCTAATAATCACCATTGGCAAGATAAGATTCTGACAAGCTTGTGTGACTTGGAAGTATATTCAAGACCTCTAAATTCCTGAAAGCTTAACAAAAGCAACACTCTAACCTGATCAAAAAATTGACGTAAGCAATCTCCTGAAACTGACTATATTTAGCCTTCTGTAAGTTACCTTTCCCACCAACATTCTCAGAATCAGACTGGTCTTGAATAGGAGAAGTCTCGCTGTCAAACAGAGGCACCTTAATATTCTCTTGCTTTGACAACAGAACACACTGTGTACCGCTTACAAACTGGTGCTGACGTATCAAGCTCCACATCTTCTCTCACTTTTAGTTACACACCTAAGTCGTCAAGCACAAAACAAGTTCCACCAATAGTTAGCATCCGCAACATGAACATGAAAGCCCAGACTAAGAATGGCAATAGTAATGATGCAGACATATAATTCTGGAAAAGAAGATGAATTGTAGAAACAGCTTCTGCCAGGAGTTAGAGGTGTGAGAAAATGGCCCACCAGTTAAAAATTCTCAATAAAAATTGTTTCCATTACACAAATGGTTTCTCTTGCTACAGGAAAGACACAAGTTAAAAAATATGCAAGTTCATAGCTAACTTAAAAAATATGCAAGTTCATAGCTAACTAGCTTGTTACTTTATAAAAATTTCCATGTACCATAATGAGTTTCCTGAAGAATTTTGAATTGACATATTAATTGAACAAAACTGAGATTCTTCAGAGCAATGAAAGGTAGAAAAATATTAACCTTAGACATTAGTTTGTTCTTGCTGATCTCAAAAGCAAGTTGAGTCAATGACAAGCGCTCCTACTTTACGAATGACAATTTCCTTATAAACACACATGGCCAACAAATATTTAGATTATAACTTAACATGTATACTACAACACATAACTGATTCATTCTAGGAAATGATTGACATTAAATCTCTTTCAAAGTGGGTGATAAAAATGTTATCCAATGTTCAACCTTTACCGCACCATCAGAAGGTAGATATAACTCATAATAAGTCTAAGTGGAACACAATGAGAATGAAGTCAAATAGTAATTCAACAAGATTTGGAATAACTAAAAATATTTCTAGTGATAGTGGGTTTTATAGTTGGATTGTCAATTCTCTTTTGAACCAAAGCCTTACCAATAAATTAGATTCGTTTTCCGTAAGATGAGCTGTTGCTTTCTCAGAGATAAATTCCCTCAAATGGAATGCAATTAGTTACAGAAAATTATAGATAAATTTTCTTCTGGGGAAACACAAAAGATAAGTGCTTCATAAAGTGTTTCTGAGCAAATGAAAATATGCAGCTACAACACATGATACATGGGTGAGGTTTGTAAGCACAGAAAACCTTTCTCAGCACCAATTCTCAATAAAAAATTTCATCAGTTGATTTCACAGTAAATTCATGTTATACCAGGCTTAATATAGCGTTATGTAATTATTGAAGTGATCATAGTAGTTTAGAGTAAGTAGTTAGTAATGCCTCGTCTATTGTCACAAAAGATTTTCCTAAAGGCTAGAAATTTCGACCCTAGCCTAAAATATCACTTCAGTAATTTGTGAAGACAGGCGAAAAAGCCTTTGATTCCTGGTGATCTCAACAAAGGAGTGTATAAAAGTATATAATTACCTAATCCATCATGAATTTTCTCAATCCACTACCACCTAAAACGATATCTACAAGATGAGACTCATAAGTCAAAAAGTCGTGATACATAATCGCAATTAAGATGATTCAAAAGTTGAAGTGCCAATATGGAATTTTTTTCAGTGTGATATGATGTCTAATGTCACAAATGACTAACAAGTTTGATATGACACGCAATTTATAGTAGATAATTGATGGATATCGCATATCGCGGAATCTATGATTATCAACGCTCAGACTAAAAAGAGAAAATGACGCATTCTTTTGTATCAAGTCAATGCATTCACAATTTGATTATGCTTGCACATACTTCAATTGAAAGGAAAACCATTAAAATATTATTAATCTTTGATCCTATACTTGAATATGGATTAAGGTCATGAATATGCCAACATACATATATAATTAGGTAAAATACTATGTACACATGGGTGCATGAACACAGACATTCATAAATGTAACATATCAACAATTGTTAGAAAAATAAAATTTTGTTATTTTGTACAAACCAAATAAGCACACTTTTCTAAAAGGGAAAAAAGTTGGACAAAAATAAAGAAATATAAGGATCAAGGTCACATTTCCTTCCTAAACTGACTGTGACGCCCAAATAGATAGGGATAAATTGATGTACAATTTACATTATCTTTATAATCTTTATAGTGACAACGACAACGCATGCAGACAAATACCTGTAATGAGGTGGTGTAAAACTTCCACGATGAGTATGAAGTTAATATCATGATTATAGATTAGTACTGGACAAAATCATTACATGAAATGTCATACTCTTATTTCACGTTGGTCATAATTGGTAGGCCAAATAATACTGAAATTGAAAACTATGTTCTTTTTGTTCGTAGTTCTGAAATTAGACAATGAAATATATAAATTAAATAAAAAGAATACAATGGGAGCAAGGAAGTTGTCTTAGTCAAAGCAAGAACGGCGAAAAAGGAAAAAAAATTCCAAAGTATCAATAAGAAATCATTTAGCAAGTTCAGTAGAAGTGGCAGTTCACATTTAGACAATTGGATCCAGAAGTCTTTATTTAAGGACATGCTGGGAACTGCAAATGAGAAAAGGAGGTGCAAACTTTATAATGGTTATCACAAAGGCCAAACTAGATATTCTACACTAAAAGGCCAAAGATTTCGAGAGAAATTATTAATCAATGAGTAACGCCTTCATGTGGACTTATGCACTCTACACAACGAGAACTTCATGACCTAGAATTACTTGAAGAACATAAAAAAAAGAGACATAAAAAAGTGGGCAACACCTATGTGCACAAATTCATGCCAGAATGCAACTAGTAGAAGGTTTTAATAGTCAGTTTTGAACCATTAAGAACTGTAAAGAAAAATCATTAGCTAGACCCAAGAAAGTGAAAGTAATTGCTCACATAATTGGTCATCGATAAGGAATTACCTGGGATGGAGCGCATTACCTTGAGAACAAGGTGACTTCATCAGTTCAACCCTCCAGGAATCATAGATCCCAATAAGGCAGATCAATCACCAGTAATCACCACAAGAGCAAATTCCATTCTGAAAGTGATGGAATCGATTGATATCTCGAACAACAATATCTCGCTGCACTACTTTTGATATTAACTTCACTGTGGCATGGCAATCCACACATATTCGAAGGTTTTTAATGATACGAATAGGGCTCCCAGGTGATGTTCTAATTAACCCAAATGCTAGAGCTAACCTTTCACTGTGTACCCACAAGAAGCGCTCCTTTTCATCATCCTCCACATCAAGCAAAACGGCACTATAATTGGGAACATGTCCTGCCTTTAAAGTTCTCATTTTCAACCATTCCAGCATCCCGTTGATCAGTTTCATGTCAGGATGTGAAGTATCCCCCACACTGAAATAATGAACTGTGCCCTGGTTCTCAATCCAACTTAGGCCGGGTTCCTTCTTTACTCCTTTCCTTTTCATGGTTTTTCTGACAGAAGCCACGTTATCCCATCTCCTTGCAGTGGCATATATGTTTGACAATAACACGTGGGTAGCATCATCTTGGGGATCCATTTCAAGAACATGCTGGGCAGCAATCCTTCCAAGTTCCACATCATTATGGATAACACAAGCTCCGAGCAAAGCACGCCATACCATAACACTAGGTTCAAATGGGATTTCCTGAATCAAATTCACAGCCTTATCAAGATGGCCTGATCTCCCTAACAGCCAGACCATACAAGTATAGTGCTCTACGCACAGTTCAACGTTATAGTTCTGCACCATAGAATTAAAATAAGCCTGTCCTTGATCCAATAGTCCTGCATTGCTACATGCTGACAAAATACCGACAAAAGTTAACTTGTTTGGTTTGCAATTTGTTTCCTGCATCATTTCAAAAATCTTTAGAGCCTCCAGGCCAAGACCATGCATAGAATATCCTGAGATCATCGCATTCCATGAAACCTCATCTCGTTGCTTCAACTTATCAAACACCAGGCGGGCGTCTTTGATGCTCCCACACTTAGCATACATGTCTATTAAAGAATTACCCACTACAGTATCTTTGTCATATATGGTTTTGACCGTTATAGAATGTATCTGAACTCCTGGCTCCAATGCTGCTAGGCTAGCAGAAGCACGGAGCGCACTAGAGTACGTCACTTCTGTAGCCTGCACTTGGCATCTAAGCATATTTGAAAACAAAGCCAACGCCTTCTCCCCATCACCTAACTGAACATATCCAACAATCATCGTGTTCCAAGATACATCATTTCTATTTGGTGATTCCACAAATAAGTCCATAGAATTCTCTAACTTTCCGCATTTAGCATAGACACCCATGAGAGCATTTGAAACAAAGACATCTGAATCAAGACCAACCTTGATTACATGGCAATGGATTTGCTTCCCAAAATCTAGACGCTCCATAGTTGCACAAGCTTGAAGTGTGCTAGCATATGTAAACTGGTTGGGAACAACAAATGCTTGCCTCATCCGACAAAACAAGTCCAGAGCCTCTTCACAACGGTCACTCTGAGCACACCGTGAAACCATGAGGCTCCAAGGAACCACGTCATTTTTGGGTATCTCTTGAAATACTTGCCGAGCCTCCTCAACATCTCCAAACTTGGTGTACATATCAAGCAATGCAGTACCCACATATAGATCCCCTTCATAACATGATTTCATTACACACCCATGGACGCTCTTCCCTTCATTTAAGGCCTCTAAACCAACACAGGCCTTAAGCACACCCGTAAAAGTATAATTGTTAGGCTTGAATCCAATCATCCGCATTTGACTGAAGAGTTTGAGTGCTTCTTCAAAACAGCCATTCTCAGCATAGCATGCTACCATCCCAGTCCAAGCTACCATATCCTTACAAACAATCTCATCAAAAACATCCCGAGAAACATCAACGTGGCTGCAAACAGAGTAGGCATCAATGAGAGCAGTCCCAACAAAGGCATTAGAGCCATGTGCAAGCTTATGAATACAAGCATGGATGGTCCAAGCCAGCTCAGCCCATCCCATCCTCACAAGTAACTTCAAAATTGTAGTAAAAACAAATTGGTTAAGCTCATGGCCTTCTGTATGCAGCCGGCGAAACAACTCTACGGAATCAAAAAAACGTTGAGAGTCCGCAAATCCCTGGATCAACGTAACAAAAGAAATAGTATTTCTTTCAGACATTTCGTCAAACAGCGTAGTGGCATTAGACAGCATACCCGCTTTCACGTACATATTAATAAGAATGTTGAGAGCAAACAAGTCCAAGCAACCACCTTTCTTCAAGATCCCGCAGTGAAGAACCATTGCGGAATTCGAGTCACCGTTTCGGATACAATGTTGAAGCATAGCAGCGTATGCGTGAGAGTCGAACTCCGAGTTGGGAAGCTCTGCGTGGACAGGGGGGTGTTGGGGCAATGAGGCAGCTGCTGCTGCTTGGGCAGCGTACCCACATCGCGAAAAGCTAATCCGAGCGTTGGTTTTACAATGCGTAGCGAAATTTGCACACTGAAACGTTTTTTGACAAATCAATCTAAGCATGCCCGCGTAAATTTCTTTTTGAAAAAGCAAGTAATTTGTGTAAACCTTGGCTTCCTATAAGAAACTGCACCCTTCGGCCCACCACACAGACACGCGTCGAGAGAGACCAAATATGTTGCAGTGGGAAGGCTCACCTTCGCGAGAAAAACTTTGTTGCAAGTTGAAATCGGGATAGCACTGTTAGTATTCGATCAATAATACTATGTTTAGTGAAATTGTTATCACATGTGTAATAGTTTTATTGGTCAAGATAGTAAAATAGTGTTATACTCATTTTAAACCACTATGTCAAATTCAAAGCGTGATCTCTAATTTTTAATTTGCATATTTTTGTTTTTTTACAAGTGTATTTTTGTTTTCTTACTAATAGCTTATATTGTTTTATATAATAAAGCCTTTTTATTTATTTTTTTGTCAAAGTTTGAAACCGAGCTATGGACCCATTGGCAATATATTGACTATTAATTACTTGAAAACCGCCTAGCTCAGTTTTGTGATTAGAGACTTTGGAGGGACTACTAACGTGTGCGGAAATAATCCAGTTAGATTTACTTATGTTGTTCAAATTGAAATTGAAGCTCTTTTTTTTTTTTAAATAGAGAAAATAATATTGCATTCAACCCAAAGCGAATATTACATGGATTATTGTGAGTAACACCGTCATATTATACAAAGTTAATAATTGAAAAAGATTCTTAGGTTTTGATTGGTTTTTAAATTCTGGTAATGACTCCTTAGCCAAAAAAATCCATCAACATTTGTTCTTTTAGTTCATGGCATTCCCCATCATCATGTTCTTGTGAAACATCCCCAAACGTTTCATTCCTTAAACATAGAGCAATACGAACGGTTGGTTTGCATTTAATACTGTACATTGGAACTTCATGGGGTGCAGTTCTGGTATCACACGAATTTCCTCTAAGCAAGTGGGGAAAACCCATAAAAAAAGAACCAAATTCCTTGGAACAAGAAGCGCCCATTACGAAAACTGAGTGTTTAGAGATCGACCAAAAAGCACTGAAACAACCTTAAATCTTCAAATCCTTCCTAAATCCGTTAGATGAAACAGAAAGCCTTCAAATGTTCTACTCAAACAATACTCACAGCACAAACTATATGAAACATAATTCGCTGGAATTACTTCTTAAAAACAAACTCCTCGTGAATTATAGCAGCACTAAAGTCCAACGACTTTAAACAAACAAAAACGCTCAGAAGCACCAATGCATAACATCGTATGACTCATAACTCAAGTGTACAAACTCCAATTCTGTCTTCACCAAACTCTTTCATAAAACTAGAAAGGGTTTAAAATTATCAACGAAACGCAAATGGAGTACACAGTACCCATTCAGAGTCAAGTTAAAGAGTAGCTGATACTTAGAACAAAACAGAGAAACCTAAAATGAACCAACCAACGAGCTTTAGACCTAAATGAGCAGAGGTACGGAGCACAGGATTACTCATCCCCGCTAAATGAAACGGCGTGCAACAGAGGATTTGAGAAGACATCAATTGAAAAGCTGTAGTATTTCAACACCCCATAAAGTTTGAATACAAAATGGAACAACAAAGAACATTGATATGAAACATTTTCATGCAAAAGAACTTGTTCATCGATAACCTGTCATTTAATCTGAAAAGGGCAGACATGAAAATTTCAAACAATACTTCATCTGAAGGGCAATTGAAAATGTAAACCACCAAACATAACTAAACCAGATGCATAACATAGCACTCCCATGACAAGGTCCAGAAGCCGCCCCTAACAAATTACATATTAAAAACTAAAAAGCAAAACAAAAATGAGGAGCACCCACATTTTAACCTTAATCAACCCTCAAAAAGCCCTTTCTCAATTCTCCAAATACACATCAATGCAATCAAAGCTTGAGCATCAGTCTCCCTTCCTTCTGAAAGAGCAACCCTCAGTGAGCCTGGCACGCCCACCAGTAGGCTGGCACAACACTGTCTGGCAGTTCCCACAAACCACAACTGTTTGCGAGTGACTGAACACGGTGGTTCTGCACAAATGAATTTTAATTTGGTTCAATCTCCAGACAATGAATAAATTTCCTTTTTTCATAAATTTAAATCATATGCAGCAACTACTTCAATATAATCATCAGAAAAGGTAACGGAAGATGGGAAGAATTACTTACATGTTGAAGCATCCTTGGCACTTAACGTCCTGTGCATATTTAAAACAATCAAGATTAGAATTTTCTCTAGAAAATCAGAATCAAACAAAAAGAAACAAATGTCCCAAAAAGGCATACTGCATCGAATAATTAATAGTAGTACCATGAAAAAAGAGTTAGGACACTGCACAAGACGCTTGAGCTTGTGTTTCCTCTTCTCGAGCTCAGCTGGTGGATGCAGCAAATCGATATCGTTCTGGAGCACCTGTAAGCAACCAGCAGTTTAATATATACCACGAAATAATCCATTTGCTCAAAAAAAAAATTTTTATTTTTTTTCCATTAGTTTGATAAGCACAGAATGAATCAATTAAAAGTGCGTTTCATTTTCCGCTTATGGGATCATATCTAGATTCAAAGCCATGTTTTCAATACACCCAGGAAACGAAAACAAACGAAAGATGTTATTTAGCGCAGAAGATTTTCACAAATGGCGTTAAATCTGTAAGCCTAATGAAGAAGATGGTTCAGATCGTAACAAAGGTCTAGGAAAATACAAGTACAAGATAGTTCTGCTGGGCTTACCATCTTGGTTGTTGTAGATCGCAGAAACCAAAAACAGAGCCGCAAGAACCTCTGGGGAGCTTAGAGAGAGGAGAGCGACTGAGAAGGGGATTAGGGTTTATAGGGCTATGAATATAAACGAATGTGCCAAAAATGTAGGCCGTCAGATCCACACAAACTTAGATCTGCGCATTTACCGCCATATGGGGCATTACCGTCCTTTCAGTCTTATTTATAATATTTCGTGATTGGCCCCTACAATATTCATATTTCTAATCTGACCGAAGGACTATACTGGAGGAAACGGCGTCGCGTTGAAGGTGCGAGTGAGTTGTTGGCGATTAGGGTTTCGGGGGGTTTTCTTTAGTTCCTCAGTCTTTATATAAAGCGTGTTGCGGATGCTTCTGTATTGGCCTCGTCTTCCAGCGGCTGTTCTACAATTCTTCGTTATTGTTTCGTTGATGCTACTTGCTCTGCGTTTCTTCTTTCTAATTTTTCTTTCTGCTCTGCAACTTATTTTGTTATTCTATGCTTGTGTTATCTGAAGGCAAAGTTAAAAGAGGATGAGAGCATATGATGAGAAAAAATTTGGAATTGACGACTGATTGGCGAAAGCCATGAAGCTTCCAAAATTCGAGCTTTTTAAAACTGATGCTCATAATCTCCTCTTCCCCCCTCTCCCTCTCTCTCTCTCTCTCTCCCTCTCAATTATTAAATGGAGATTTTACAGTTCCTTTTTTCTTAAGGATTAGATTGGTTCTGCAGATTGTGTTTGATTGGTCCTTGAGACATTGCCTATGAGAGATCCGAGCGAACCTTGTTTGATGGCGCTTGAGTTCCGTTGCGGGCATACAGAAAACTCAAAAGTAATTCCATTCTTTTTGTTAGAAGATGTTTTGTTTTCTCTTCTTACGTTGAAGAAAAGGGTGTTGCACAGATTGTCAATTTAAAGTTTCTGGTTTTTGCAAGTGAATTTTCGGCCGTTTCAAATGTGCTTTTGCGTTTTAATGTGAGGGCTCAATTTCACCCGGCCAATATCTGATTTATAGGGGCAGTTTCAAGGTTTTGCATGTTCTCCGTCATGTTTCAATTCAGGTTACTGCCCTAAATTTGTAGTCATTGTTACCCTTGTCTAGAATTATAAGCAATGTTTAGATCATTATTATAATTTGACTTCTCAAACTGAGAAGTCCCTTCCATGGCAAGGCACCCATTCCTTTGGAATATAATCAATAAGATTAACAAAAACTCTTTCATCATCAGTCTCAAGTAACTCAAGTAGGATTAAATTAATGGTAATCCATTTGTATAATCGAAATTAACTTGTTCCGCTTTTCACTATATGGACTTTCGGGCCTTCATATAAGTCACATAATCATTTGATTATACTTGATTATACTTGAGTGAAGTTATTATTCAAATAATGATAATGAGAGGAAGATTCTTCTTTTTATAAGTAAAATGAATGGGCTCTTCACTCGTGGGCTTTCAAATAAGGTTTGGGCTAGGGTTAGTTGCTTCAGCCAACAAACAAAGGGAATGAAGTAGCAGATGTTGTTAAGCTTGTGCCCATGAACATTGAGCTGAGTATAAAAAATCAGCAAGTTGCCTATACTGGGCCAGCCATTATAACCCTTGCTACATTCAGCTTGTCTACGCGTGGTTAGGAAAAAGGAGGTCCAACTCAGACAACATGGGGAAACTGAAAAAGTCAAATCTTTGCACATTTTGATTTTGAATTTGGAAGATATGGCGAAGGGTGCAAACTTACAGCCAACCTGCTAACTCTAGATACTCGGCCTCCCTCACTAATTGTTTTTTTTTTTTTTGGACGAAGAAGCTATCATTGATAACAAAGGAGGAATACAAACTGACACTAACCTGAAGAGATAAAAGAAACTCAGGGAAAAAAACTAAACTCGAAGAGTCTAGAAATCAAATTTTCTCTACAGAGACAAAACACTAAAAAGATACAATTAAGGGGGACTAGGAAGTCCATCAAAAGCTAGAACCCGCACTAGGGACGGAGGTGGCTGGTTAGCCTATCCTTGCGGACACAACACCCTTAAACCTATTATCGCTGTCACATGAACCGCGCGATTTGCTCCACGAGGGATCCAACACCATTCTACATCAGAGAAACCTGCACTCAGGTGTCTAATCTCATCTAGCAAAGGGAGCATGTTCCAGGCCTTCATGCATACATTAATCTTGATATTATCAATGAGGACTTTTGAGTCCGATTCCATCACTAACTTTGAGTAGCCTCTCAGTCTTGTGCATCTTAGAGCCTCGATGGCTGCTTCTGTTTCTGCATTCAAGGCACTATTACAACAACGTTTACTAGCAAAACCATAGCAGAAATCCTTGTTTTGATTTCTCATCACCACACCCAATCCTACCTCATGGTTTTTCCAAGCAGCATCAAAGTTGATCTTAATTGCACCGTTAACAGGGGGTTTCCAAATACCAGCAGACGGGGTGAAAACACCAGCCTCATTTCTGGTGGAGATAGCTTGGCGCCTCACCACATCAAATTCCTCTGTTGCTGAGACAGCCTGTTCCACCACACTTCTGGGATCGATTGTAATGTCCTCAAAGAGAAACTTGCACCTTGTTTCCCAAATCTCCCACGAGATAAAACTAACCAAAGATAGAACCCAAACTCTTTCGGATTTGGAAAACAACTGACTATTTAACAACCTATTGAACCGGCGAGTAAGTCAAATCTTTGCACATTTTGATTTTGGATTTGGAAGATATGGCGAAGGGTGCATACTTACAGCCAACCTGCCAACTCTAGGGGGTCGTTTGGTACACCTAGCTATTATGGACCATACTAAATTCTGGGGCTGTTTTGGATTAGTTCGGATTGGCCTAAGCTGGATTAAGTATTGACCTATGTTTGGTGCTACGTCGGACTAAGAAGCTGGATTGTAAAAATAGTGAATACCTATGTTTGTGTTGTGTCGGACTAAAAATAATTATTTAAATATAATAATTTTTAGATAATTAAATATAATTTAATAAGATCTTAAAACTATGAATATACTTTCTAGATACCAAATTTACATGTAGATGTCAAAGTCAAAATTTCTCCAAAAAGTCAGAACAAATCAACAAAGAAAGCGTTCCAAAAATGCCATCAAGCCCATTCATAGCAATTTGGACCATGAAATTAAATTTGGCACCATGAGATACATGAAAAATCCAAAAATTTGGTCTTGCATCTATTTATTACAAAACAGGGGACAAGTTATCCAATAGATAAGCTAGACTACTTAACACAACCACAAACAAGACTAAAATTTGGCATGTTTTGGTGCCAAACCAATGACTAAGCATGTCATTAGTCCTCCAATGAAGCAACTCTTGAGAAACTCATCACTACCTTTGTCTCGAATGCCCATGTGGTAGCCCAAATCAAAATCAGAATTGCATTACCACCCCATTGCATAACCCAATTGAGTGCCACATTTTAGCGAACAGTTGGAGTGCATGTTGTGCTATGGACTCTTTCACAACACCAGAAGCATTAAGCCCCGAAACCCAAATCTTCAAAAACTGAAACCTGTTAATCTTATGAACAAAACCAATGGACTCTGACCCAGATATAATGGCAACAAAATAAGACAAAGAAACAAGCAAACCTTTCGTGCATTTGGGTTCGGGAATCTGCGATGTCGCTGATATTCACGATTGAAAAACCACAAAGCCCACTTCAAGTACAAACAGATTCGTTCAATTGGTTGATGACCATGTTGTTCACAACATTCATAGGCTTTGTAATTTCAGGTGGCCTGAAAGCATCATTAGAAACAAGAAATTCACTCTTACAATCAAGACCCACATGGATGGCACCCTCAGAATGGAGAAATATTTCAATTACTTATCATTCCTGAAATCAATTCCATTGTGAAGGTCAATGGTAGGATTCTGTGGCAGAGTCGATACACGCTGCACCAAGATATTACGACACAGGTGAAGAAGAAGAAGAAACTGGTTTGCGCTGTGTCGGACTCGCTTGTTCTATTAAGCGAGAGAGCTATTTTGCGAACCAATTTTTTGCATCACTATATTAGAATGGCGCGAGCCATTTTTTTCCCGTGGGACTATACAGTCTTATTAAGTTAGTCCATTTTCAAACCAAACAGGGCTTTAAGTATTATTTTGTGCAGTTCAGTCTAATGAGGCCTACCAAACATGCCTTAGATACTCGGCCTTCCTCACTAATGTTAAACCAGTCAAAGGAGAGATAAATTTTTTAAAAGAAGCCAAAATGGATAAAATTTCCCATATTTATTTTTGGATGTCCTAAGAAATTCTTTACATTTGCATATCTTTAGTTTCAAAGTTGAGAAGTTTTTTTATTTTTTTTGAAAAAAAAAAAATTGACTTTTTCTAAAAATGAAATAACATTAATTCAATAAAGGCATACCAGATTTGGACCTGACTTTCCGACCTCGAGGAGAGGTTTGGCACGGATGCTATCTAATAATTCAATTTGTCTTTGACCACTAAGATTTTTATTTTCTTGGTTCGTTGCCCAACATAATTTGAGGGCGGCATATATTATAGGGTCTAAAGTAAATAACATTTTGGTGGGTGTAGTATTCATATTCTTTACCAACTCTTAACCTAACCACTCACTACTTAAAGTTTATAAAGTGAATGCATGCCACAACAAGAAGAGCTAAACCAAAATTCAAAATCTTTCAATTCGAGTGCAGAGAATAAATAATCAGCTTCTTTGTGTTGAAAATTTGTGCATTATAAAATTAAAATTTTTTAAAAAATGGTCATCTAATCTAAGTCGGTTATGATTTTTTTTAAAATACAAACAATAATTTGAACTATTTTAAAAATTAAGTAAATTTAGGTTTTACCCATAAAAAAACTTTCACTTTTGGAAAAAGCCAAAGCTTTTTGAAAAAAGACAGAATAACCTCTCAACTTTCAAACCAAAGACATGCAAATGTAAAGGATTTCTTAGGAAATCAAAAAATAAATAAATGCAATTTTGTCCATTTTTGCTTGTTTTAAAAATTTTCTCTCTCCTTTGGGCTTTTCCAAAGTCTCCCTTTAAATTAAGAGTTTGTAGCTCAAGTAGTTTGCTGAGGAATAGGGATTCAAATTTGGGTGCAAGGTGTTGGGCTCACTAAGTCATTGACCAACTGGCCTAATTTACATATATCAGCCACTATATTTTCAATCCACATAAAAAACACACACGTTTCCAAATTTCAATTTAGATATGCCATTAAAGTACAAACAAGACGAATTCAAATTGATTCCAAAGGAGACCAAAATAGGTAGCAAAGCCAAAACACATGATTCCACGAAATTCAATATTAATATAAAATATATCAAATTGGGTTTGCAAGTAGAAGCTAGGTTGAGTATACAACATGTGACTAATAATACTAATAAAATAACCTTAGAAATACAAATAAAAGAAGGGATGGTCTCAAGTTCACATTGGAAGAGCACATGAAATGAAAGTGCGAGGAAGGAGACAAACGAATAATAATAGGTAGCTGCTAGGTGGGTAGGGTTTGCCCCAACAAGAGTCAAGGCCCTTAAGTAAAACGTGAATGACCAAATCTACTTGAGAAAAAAGGAGTATTGGGATTTAAGCAGGAGAAGTGCTTTTGAGAAGGAAACCTACATAACAACTACTATATTGTCGGTCTTATCTTTCTCTTTTCAGCTAGTACTAAATAAGTGTTTCTAAAAAGGACTTTGGAATGAGTCTTCTTTCTTCTGCTGCCTTGCCTTGTGGTTGTCAAGACGCGTATATTATAATATAAAGCAAGCTTCTTAGGCATGGCTGGCAAATGGGGACACCGAATTCAACCTGTTTTCATATCCAAAAAAAAAAAAAAAAAACGTTGTTATTTTTCTGATCAGGGTCAGGCTTAACTTCATTAATTATAATGCATAAAATACATAATAATCTGCTATGCCATACATAAAATACATGGGGAAAAGAAATCTGGTGTTTTTATGCAGTTCACCAAAAGAAAAAAGAAAAAAAGTTTTTATGCAGGGTAAAAATATATGAAGCAAGAAATTGGTTTTGTGGGTTACCTTTCTTTGCGCTTCTCTAGGAACCTCTGCAGAGACTTTCTGCGGGCAATTGGTAAATCTGCAAAATTAATAAAAATTAAATATAAGAACACTTAAAATTTTCAATTCACAAAATTCTGTCTAATTTGAAAAAAAAATTCTTAAGAGATCCTAAAGAGTGTCCTATTTGAGAGATCCCTCAGTAGAAGGTATATATATATTTCACGATGAGAAAAATTGCTACTTTACTTCGTATTAAGGTTTATCTTGGATTTTTAATTGCAAAGTTTGTAGGTAACAAAGGCAAAGTGAGAATGGGTTATTATTATTTACCAAGGTTTAACGTTTAAACGAAGTTTCCTCTCCAAGACTATACACAATAATCCAAATTAATACGAGTATCAGAGTTGAAGGAAAATAAGCAGAAAATGGTCGAGCATTTAGGAAAACTGAAAATAAAAAGGCAGTGAACTGACCTCCGTCAAGAGGATCCAGAAGCTGTTGCTGGTCGCTTGAGTGAAGAGCAAGTTTTGAATCCACAGCTAACGCTGATTCCGCAGCTTTGGCCGAGTTTCCTTCCAAGGCAAGCTTCAATAGGCTCTCAGCCTAAACAAATCCAAGCATTTGTCTCTCAACGGTTAACAATTGAACAAAAACCAAATACTCTCAACTTTTGTGTGAACACATATGTATGATGACTATAAATCTTAGAAAGAAGAGAACAAACCTTGTCGCGAGGGACATTGAAAACAGAGACGGTTCCGTTGTAGAAAATCGTCAGAGGCGTTGTTGTTTCTTCAAGCTTTTCTGAAGCAGCAGCAGCAGCAGCTGGAGCAGGCATGAAAGAAGAGACAGAGGTGCCGGTGGGAATGTAAACAGGCAAAGAGGGAAATGGGATTTGCTCTGCTTTGGGGCTGGACGGCACAGAGAAGGATTTCCTTGAAGCCATTGGAGTTTCAGAGCCGTGTTGGTGGTGGTTGAGAAGGACTGAACCAGACGCAATCACAGATTTGAGAACCTGAGGCTTGATCTTGTACATGGCATTCTGAATGCCTCTGAAGCTTCTCTGGCGATGAAGGAACTTCTGGAACTGAGATTTGGAGGGGGAGGAAGGGTCACGATGCTGATCCATGCCGAAGAAATCGAGCTCAACGGTTGCCCTGGACATGCTCGCAAACTGTTTGCTAAATTGCTTGTTTGGGGGAATGTTGGGGAGGTTGGAGGAGCGACTTAAATGACAAGGCGGGAGTGGGTTTTTCTCTAAATAGGAGGGGGAGAGAGAGAAGGGTCTTAAAAGAGGCACGAGATTCATGTTAAGGAAGCTGAGAAAGAGACAGGCAGACAGAGAGGACTGTTTTTGAGTGCTTTAATGGGCACACGTCTTCCACGAGGAACAATCAGAAAAAAGAGAGAGAGAAGCTGGTCCAACTAATACACTCTTAACCCAAAAATTAAAACATAATAAAAATTATTGTAAGGGTCCAAATGGCCACTTGACAATTGTTTGGTGGTGTGTAGGTCTTAATCCCTGTGTGTGTCCCAATAGCCTCTCAATGACTTGACACGTGTGATATGGGTTCAACTTTTGTTTGGCCTCGTGGTTTTTGAGACTCGCCGGAGTAAAACCTCATGGTCTTTGCTTTTCTAGATGCCTTTCGATTTCGGCAATATGAGATGACTATTCCAATTTCCAAACCCCCCTTTTCTTTTTTTTCAATCTTCATTTTCTTTTCAATGCTTTTGAATGTTCTCTTGCTTTTACTTTTCTTGCTTTGAATTTTGAGATATATATTCTCATGATTAAAATTATAAATAAATCATACACCATTTAATTTTTATAAATAAACAAAAAAAAACTTAAAAAATAACAGCTGATTCTATTGAATTTAATTTTGATTATTAAATTACTTTGATGTCATGTTGAGTGTTTTTGATTTTTTATGAGAGTTTGGGGTTGTGTTTGTTTTAAAAAATCAATGGCATTTTGTAATTCAAAAGAAATTAAAAGCCTTTTTGTTATATTGTAAATGGGCTTTAGGTGTATTTTTAAAGTTCATTTCATATAGAGTTTTTTTTTTATAATTTGGGTTCCTATATTAGGTATAATAGTGAATCTTCCTTGAATTTTTAATCATTATTCATTTTTAAAATTCAGTGATCAAATTTTGTCACATTTTTATGTTTTGTAGGGATGCTTGCTTAGGCAAGAAGACAATGTCGAGTGTGTTACATGGTTTGTCAATGGCTGTCCAAAAATAAATTATGAAATGTTTGAACTTATAAGTACCTTACGGCGGGGGCCAAAAATTAGGTGAGCCTATTTGTTTTTTTTACTTAAACTTGTTTGTTGTCTTTTAAGCTCATTGATGTAATTGGTCCCTTTGTCACGTTGTAATCTTTGTAATCATTTAAGCTTATCTAATAATAGCCTTGATTATTGGATTTATGATCAGATTCATGTGCACATATAATTGGGGCGCAAAGGCACATGACGATTTGGTGAAGATCATAAAATGCCAACCATTTTGGTACATTTAACCAAAAAAACATGGATCTACTCAATGCAACCCATTTCCTACTCTTTCTTTATTGGTGCAACTGCAATGAAATTGTTGTTCATGTCAAGGCTATACGCATTATAATTGGAGCATTTGCATTTGAATTCTATCATATCAAGTTTAATTTGGTTCATGCGGTGTCTTATTTATAATATGGACAACGTGAAGTTTGTCTTGTTTGAAGAAAGTTGAGATTCTACCCCAAAATCAATTGGCAATAGGGGGAGTAACTCAACCCTTTATAAATCCAAGCTTAGTCCCTTAACTTTTCAATGTGAGACAAATACTTTCAACAGCTTTTACATGCTTCCTTATCCGTTCATTTCATATAGGAAAAACATGTACCATATAACCACACCCATTTAACAACTCAAAACACTTTTTTTTTTCAAGAAAAAAAAATGACACTTCCTAAATTTGGAGTGCTAAAATTCCACTTATATGTGGATTAGCTAGTATGCTTTATTTTTTATCCAGTCACAATTTTTTTTAAATATTTTTTTTATCAAGTGAAAAAGGCATTGACTTGCATATCCAAGGGTTTTAAGTTCGAACCCTATAACACCTTGATAGTATGTGTGAAAAATCAACTTCTCCTTATAGTTTAGACTATCATTTATATTAAAAATATATATATATATATATATATCTCCGGGACAGCCCCAAAAAGTGGTCGCCCAAGGGGCCCCAAATTTTAATTATTCTATCAATTATATTTTCGATAATTCGGATATTTGTTTAGATAGTATGGATCAAGGTCTAAAATATCGGTGATATCGGAAATATCGGTAGTCCAAAAACACGAAAATTTCGATGGAAATATCGGGATATTATTGATATCGATAAAAATTGAATAAAAACCACGAAAATTGTAAGAAAAACTTGAAAATTTTTATTGAAACTTTGGAGGATGCTTATTTAGTCAATTATCTATTAGTTTATCACAAAAAGTTGGAATGAAATGCATTGCATGATGGATTTAACTAATTTAAGTTGATTATATAGCGAGCTGACAAACACTGTGAGTATAGAAAATATGTAATAATTAATGAAAGAAGATTAAACATACCACAATCATTTATATATAATGATTTACTACAATATTTTACATTTTATACATTGCATGGTAAGATACTTAAGTGACTTAGTACCATATAGAGTTCCTATAGGGTTCAAATTTTTTATTATCTTCATCATCTCTATGTGTAGAATAAGTGTATTGTGAAGAGTAGTCATCAAATGATAAATCCCCAAAATAGTTTTACATGTAATTGTTAACATGCCACCCATATTAATTGACGTTGTCCATGAGCAAAATCATTTGAAGATTGAGTCTCGGATTCTTTCCATGAGCTGCTTGATTCCTTCCCAAAAGGAATGAGATATGAAGGGTAGGGAAATGGTTGGTTATGAGTATAATCATAATTATTACTTCCAACTCCAACAGATATATAACGAATCATCTTCTTGACTTGACAAAATCGCATTGCCTCCTTCTCTACGAGCATAGTCCTTCCCTATGGCACCAATTCCTGGTCCTGCGCGCCTACTCCCATGGTCCTCATCTTGTGAACTTTGTCAAAGTAAGAAATGTAAGGTCCATTATTCCTTGCCTGTCCATAGTATTTAGAAGAAAAAAGAACTTACCACTTGAACGCTACAATACAAAGCAAACTAAGGATGACTAATTTTACAAGAGGAAACACCTTGAATCCCCTTTGTGTTTTTTTCCTTTTTTTTTTTTAATCACATCGATATTTTTGATATTTTAGCGATATTATAGCGATATTTGTAATAAAATATTTCTGAAGTGTGAGCGAAATTATCGACGTCGATATTTTTTAATATTATCGTCGATATTCTCAATATTTATACGATATGTGCATGGATATGTTTCGAAATATTCGTGATTCGAAAAAACGATAATATCCTCGATATTTTAGACTAGTATGAATAATATCAATTATCTGTTCTATCACATTTTGTTTGGTGCTCTTTTTGTTGTCTTGATTTGTCTAAAGTGTGATATAAACAGATTTTTAGGATCCTTGAATCTCATTGTCGGCCCCACTAATCTTGAAAGATTGAATAAAACTATAGTAGAAGAAAGAAATTTTTGATCTGGTGAATCCATTTTGTCTGCGTGCCTGCCTGATACATCGGTATCATGATGAAAATGGCAGGAAATTTCAGTACCAACAAGAAAGAGAAATTGGAAGGAAATTTTCAAGCAAAGTTGGCGAAAAACAATGGATTTGTACTTGTTGGGGAAATGGGGGGTAGGAAGGAATTATGATTTTTTTTATTTATGTGCGCAGTGGTGGGCAGTGGGCAGTTCGTGTCGTACAGGTAACGTGAAAGGAAAACCAAAACGAACAAGATCAATAATCACGTGATTCAAATCCCCGACATTGCCATGTAGCCACGTGTTAATTATGGATTGGAGGCCACTCACGAGAAATACTAGAGTGTGACCGCAAAAGTCGTCGGCTTTGTCGTCCGCACCGTCAACGAGTTCCTTCCTACTAAATCCCTACCTCTATGGATTGAGAATTTTCGTTGAGAGAGATTCCCCAAAGCAACAGCTTATAAAATAAAATATTAATTAATTAATAATTAAGCTACATTTAAACAACGTGACTGACAGGTCTTTGGCTTGGCCCCACCGCACTGAAGATTTTGCGGTTGTTCAACTCTTTTTTAATTTTGGCAACAAAAAAAAAACTTCTTGTTGAAGTCTTTATAATAAGATCGGCACGTGTTTCATGCGAATAATACTAAATCTTACCAAAATGGATTTCAATGCCTTTTGCAGTGGTTTGCTATATTTAAAGAAAGTTGTCCTTGAGGGAAAACCGTTCCTATGTCACACTAGGGTTGAGTTTAGGTACACGTACGCATGATAATTTATTTTACTTTTTTTTTTTAAAAGATAAAAATGATATATTGTATTTATAATTCAGGTATAAAAGTCTACAGTTACAAGAATAAGTACAAATATAGATAACCACATAAGATTATTACAAATACGGAAGTGCAATAATCACAAAGGGTTAATCCAAATACGGAGGACTACATCAACAACACCAGTTGCACAAATGTATGTCTCCACACATAGCTATAAAGGGCCAAAGAAGTTCCAACATATAAATTACAAGTTTATAAAAATCAAGCATAGACCGTGAGTTTTCTGATCAAGGGGCTAGAGTTCCGTGAGTTTTCCATTAAGCCGTACAATTTTTTTAATTTTAATTATGCATCAAAACACTAGAATCAGATAATGAGGTTTTAAATGCAATTTACAATTGTGTAGGTCGATTCTCATTTAATTTTAAGTTGAGCTAACCTAACCCACTATGTTTAATTACCACATCATAGATCCATGTTACATCATATATAAAAACATACTGAATATATTTTTTTTTTCGACAAAAAAATAATATTCAGTATGATTTTATATATGGGTTGTGTTTCTTGTGACATGTTATATTTTCAACATCATCTATAAGCATTGGTGGACCCACAGTCACGGAGATCCAAAGAGGTGCCCTTCACAGAAAAACGATTTGGATTGGAGGTCGCAAAATTTGCCCCTCTGGTCTGCCATGGAAGTGCCCACCAACCACTCGATGAAATGACTCAGCAAAACTCTTTTCTATTTGTTGTGCCTGTGTTGCTGGGCTGCGCACATATCTTTTTTTATTTTGGCTTTTTACTACAAATGGTCCATGAAGTTAACGAAATTATCACCTTTCGTTCTTAATGTTTTTTATGACATTAATGGTCCTTAAGGTTGCTCTCTATACGTCAAATTGGTCCATAACGTTAGCTTCTGTCAAATTTTCTGTTAGAATGTTTACATGGCACATATGTGGAGTCCACACATCCAGATTTATTCGTTTTATTAGTCCCTGAACTTTGACCCGATCGCAATTTAAGTCCCTCAATTTCCAAAATCGTTCCCGTGGTCCTTCAACTTTAGTTTCATTAAGACAAATGGTCATGCCGTTAATTTTGTTAACTTTTTCTGTTAAATGCAGGGGTAAAATGGTATTTTTGTATTATTTTTAATTTCCAATTTCTGACTATTCCTTTTACCCAAAAAATAAAGTTAAAAAATAGAAACTAAAAATTAAAAAATCTTATTCCAATCCTTAGTCAAACTAAAAAATTAAAATTAGTTCTTATTCCTAAAAACTTGAATTTTTTTTTTAAAAATATTTTATTCATATTTTAATTAATTTAAAATTAAAAAATACATATATAAATACCATTTTACCACTACATTTAATAGAAAGTTAACAAAATTGACGGTAGAACCATTTGTTTCAAAAAAACTGAAGTTGAAGGACCACATAAACGATTTTGAAAATTGAGGGACTCAAATGCAAATCGGGTCTAAGTTCAAAGACTAATAAAACGAATAACCCAACGCATCCAATTATATAAAGCCAAGTGAATTTAAATAAAAGATAGACTTATTTACTGTAATGTCCCCTGAAACTTTGGTCAAATCACACTTTACCCCTTGAACGTTAAAATGACCCAAAATACACCATTAACCAAGGTTTGGTGGTTCACTTTGCCCCTCCACGGTTAACTCTGTTTAAAATTTTGTTAAAAATGATGATGTGGCATAAATAGGGCCCGTTCTTTTGTTAAAATACATGCCATGTAAGTGCCACATGTGAAAAATATAATAAAATATTTTATTTACAAAAAAATAGAAAATTACATTACTTCTCTCACCCCTTTCTCTTTTCTCCTCCTCTTTCTTTCTCTGTACCCGACTCCCTCCCCCCACCAACCCACTTGGGGTAGCCATCACTGCCCCCACCTCCTGCCCACCAGCTCCTCTCTTCCATCTAACTAGCTTCGCATCCCAAAAATCCTCAAAACCACTCCTTCCCCAACCAAACCCACCTCCAAAATCTCAACTTCCTATTGAAATTTTCTTGCCTACCAAACAGAACCCAAAAACTCCAAATATTTTCTAAACCATAAAACAAAAACAAAATTTAATTTATAAATAGAAGGAGCGCCCCAGCTCTATTGGTTTTGATTTCTTGAATGGTTTTGGGTATTATCCCTCTTGATTTGTATGATGTTTGAATGGGTTTGACTTTCCATTTGGGGCTGTGCTTTGCTGCTTAAATTTCATGCACAAGAATTTCTTTAATGGCATGTGCTTTGCTGCTTATCCTTACCATTTATGTTTACCAAACAAAAGAAATCTTTACAACTATGCTATCCAATGAACATTTACTTGCTAAGCAATATTACAAATCCCTTTCGCCACCAACTCCTCCACCAACTTCTCCATCACTGCTTTCCCAAACCCCAGCCCCAGCCCCAGCCGCTAAAACGAGGGGTTGACCACCACGTCCCATATGATCATGTTGAAAATGCCGTCCCCTGTCGCTCTCGCAAACGCCACATGCCTTTTCATCTTCCTGTACTCCATCCACAGTAGCGAGTCGGTGTGCTCCAGCTCCGTTTGGAAGGAGTGGTTTTGAGGGTTTTGGGACGGCTAAGCTGGTTTGAGCGAGGGGAGGAGCTGGTGGGGCAATGATGGCTACCCCAAGTGGGTTGGTAGGGGAGGAGGTCAGGACTCAGGTAGAGAGAGAAAGAGGGAGAGAGAAGAGAGAAGTAATGTAATTTTTTTTTTCTATTTGTTAAAATTTTTAAATAAAATATTTTATTGTTTTTTTACATGTGGCAGTTAGGTGACATATTTCAACAAAGAGTAAGTCCTATTTGTGCCACATCAGCGTTTTTAACCGAATTTTTACTGAGTTAACAGTGGGGGGCAAAGTGAACCACTAAACCTTGGTCAATGGGGTACTCTGGGTCATTTTAACATTCAAGGGGTAAAGCGATGTTCGACCAAAGTTTCAGGGAGCACTCCCGTAAATAAGCCTAAAATATATCATAAACATTAAAATTCACAAAAAAAATTGAAGAAAAAGGAGATTAAAATTCCGATAAGTAAAAAAATTGAATTCATCCCTCCCCTCCCTCTCTCTCTTCTCTCTCTTCTCTCTCTTCTCTCTCTCTCTCTCTCTCTCTCTCTCTCTCTCTCTCTCTCTCTCTCTCTCTCTCTCTCTCTCTCTTTCTCTCTCTATTTACAGAATTTCGGAAATAAAATTTCACTATAAATTCGAAATAAATACAAGAATATAATGACAAGGAAAATTAAGAATACTTTACAGATGATCAAGTCTAGAACTTGGTTCTATTTCCTTAAGACGAAATTGTCTCCTCTCATGTGCTTTTAGGATTTGCTTAGCAAACGTCTCCCAGGATACAACGATCGACTTCTTGTTGAAGTAGCACTCTAATCCCCAAGCAAAGCGAACACGAACTTGTGTATGAACTATCTCTTACTATCTCACTATATTTCTAAAAATACAATGATATTAATGCTCCAAAAACTACTATTGTCGGATGACAATTGGATGAATCAGAACTTTGGGACTGCTCTCTATTTATAGAGAGTTAAGCATCTGTTTAGGAAAGATGCGACTGAAAATTTACACAATGTCGTATGTTTTCATGCGAGAACCAGTGTAACTTTTCATGTTTGGGTAGCCACTACTTTTGGCTATCAATCTTGATACACGCGGATACACCATTTACCCAACAAATACATTAGCACATTGACCAAGACCAAAATAATGGCAATGTTTAGTAGGTGTTGGCATCAAGATTGGAAAATAGGAACATCGAGCCGGACAGGATGAAAAAACTAGAAGAAAAAAAAAACCAATTGACTAAAAAAGTCAACAAACCGACACCGAACCAAACCAGATTGGTTCAAATGGCACCAAACCAAACCGAACTGATTCCAATAGGTTTCGATTATGATTTCACACCTTACAAATCGGACTGAACCAGTTGTGTATATAATTATTTTTTTTACAAAATCATTTAAATCCAATGCAACATTTTTAATCTCATAACTAATATTTGCCTAAGTGAACTTCAAAACATCTCTTTTTTATGGCCTAATATCTATTTTTGCATAAAATTGGATCATTTGTAAATTTTCAATGGAAATCAGACATAACTGGACATTACCCACCCCTAATGCTTAGCACTTCTCTGCAATTTTGAATTGTAACCTTTCATAAAATATTATTTTATTAGTGACTTTTCATAGAAATCTCATCCCATCAACAGTAAATGTTGATAATAAAATTAATATTTTATTTCGTGTAACTTAAACACAGGGCCAATGGTCATATACCAAAAAAAGAGGATCATGTACCATATTGAAAAGTCATTGTTCCCACAACTTAATATAATTTCCACTCACATTATTATAAAATTAAATATTTACAATTTAATTTTCTAACAATTCCCCACATGAATGGAAATTGGTCACAAATGCAAATGTACAATGCAGACACTTGAGAGAGTTCGAATGAAAATGCACCACATCAAGATAGGTAGCTTTTGGCCTTGAACCTTCCATAGTGAAGTAAAACCGGATTTACTAGCTATTTAGTGAACATGATGTCTTGAACTGTTCAGCCGTCGTGTAAAACATCATACCTTTTCATACACATTTGGTTCTAGGTTGTGTCCTTACGGCTATGGATCATTCTTGGTGTTCATCAATACTTTAGATAATTGAGCCTGACAATTCTCATAGAAACAGCCTCATTTCGTACTTTTATAGGTGACTTCCAATAAAGAGTATCCTGCTACACCCAACTTGGATTTCCTCACAGGAATTATTAAAAGCTTAGCTTGACCATACACGATGCAGGGAGCATTGTATCATTATAGGAATGGGCAAGGGATAGAATCCCTACAATGCTTGCACTTTAGTCTCACATAACTTAGTTGTCCCTTTGAACCTAGGTCTTGGGATCTCCAGTCAACTATGTTGGGTGTCCATCATGGCAACTATTGAGATATAGGCTTTAGACTCATTCCCCTTGATGATTTGTTAACTATCTCTCTCGTCAAACCTTTCATAAACGAATCCGCTAAATTATCTCTTGACCTTATATAGTCAATAGTGTGGGAGAGGATTCTAGCAGCCTCACGAATGGGCTTGGCCTACCGAAAAGAGAAACATGTGAAATTAACCCCTGTATTTGAGTTCAAAGATCAGACCCCAAAATATTTTGAAAGATAGTAAAGCCTTAGGAAACACCTTGGTTACCTTCACCAACAAACAATAATGGCTGCTTACAAATAAATTCTTAGTGCTTACAGGTAGAATCTTAGCTTGGCATGAGAGGCTTGTGGCATGGGAGCAAAACAATCATGAGTTTAGCATAGAAACAGAGAGAGTTGTAAGTTCTTATGAAAGACAGGGGTTCTAAGGTAAGAGGGAGTGGATTCTAAGAGGGTTTATTGAAGAGGGAGAGAGATGGGGGTATAATGGGTGTGTTGAGTAGTTTTCGGTAGCTTGATGAAAACTCTGTCAAGCTGTGGAATGATGTACCAGAGAGAAAATGGGAGGATATGGAGGAATGGGGCTCGAATTTGCATAAGTTTCAAGGGTGAGAGATGAAGCTTGTTCTCTGAATGTGGTTTGAGTGAATTTCTAGTTGCTTGACAAAGCTTGGTCGCACCTTGTATCATGATTTTGCTGGGTAGAAAAAGCCTCCTTTTATTGGCACTGGAAGCTCTTTCTTCCCAAGAAACCTTAATAGTTTCTATCCAATTTACCCAAGTCTTTCCTCTCATTCCTTTTCTCTTCCTTTGACTCATCCTATTTGGTGAAATTCCCTCTACTCAATCGCACAAAAACAGGGTTTTTGGGAGCTCTAGGCTTTAGCTGTTTCAGTGGTGATTTTTTTATTTTTTTTGCTATCATCTCTCCTCATTTCCTCCCCTATTTCACGGCAAGGTTTGATAAAGGAAGGAGATAGATAACTTTGGCTGGTCTGAAGGGTGCCTTGGCTCCTATGCTTGCTAATATCCTCTGGTTCTTTGTGTGTTCCACCTTGGTGTTTGTTCTTAGCCCATATGCTAGAGCCTCTCAGCAGCTCACCAACATAACACTTTGGCTTTTCATCGTGGTTTATGTTTCCTGCTAAGCGCTGGAGACTATAGATATTTTTCTTGGCTTGCTTAGGCCTTGCTAAAGTGATGAGTTAGCCCATTAAGAACATGGGCTAATTTTCTTAAGTGATGGGCTAATTTTCTAGGACATTTGGGCCAATTTTCCAGGGTATTTGGGTTTTTTCCTTTCTTTTATGCTTACCCACATATTTGAGCTCAAGAAATGGGCTTGAGTTTTGGGGCTCCCAAGCAGCCCAAAACTTCCATTTCTTGGCTCATCAATGGGCCTCATGAAAGCTCCTTACCATCCATACCACAACCCGCTCAAGCAAGCCCCGGGCGTTTGCGTGGCTTGGACCCACTTAAGCTTGTAGCGTGGCTAGGTGTAATAATAATGATTTGGCGTACTTGAAATTTGAAGACGGATATGACGCTTGACGGGATAATTAGCTTGGGCTCGTAAAACCAGTACTTATTTCAACTCTTAGCATGACAGATTGCATATTTTTTTAGCATGGCATGTGGATCATGACTCAAGCGAGTGTGAATGACGAACTTTTGCATGCTCCAAATTTGGTCTTTTCTTAATAAGGCATTGCATTGGGCTGAGAATTTATTTGGGCCCAACCCTGAATTTTTGAGCCTCAACATTAGCCCCCTTAATTATTAGGGCCAAGAACAAGTGTTGGAATGGGCCAAATAATTAAACTTGATCCAAAAATCAAATTCATAAGCTCCAGCAATTATTTGTGGTTTCTCATATACCAACCTTCTCCTTTCTTCTTTTTCATCTTTACGCGCACTAGAGTAACCCTTTCCCATCACCTTCATCTTCTTTTTCCTTTTCTTCCTCTAACGAACTCAGAGCGAGAGAGAGTGAGATCAAGAAGAGCCTCATGTCTTCAACCGTAAGAAAGGGTGCTCGAGCCGAACCTGACTCCGTCATCCCCTGCATGAAGAAACCCACTTGCTGTTGCTGAACGAGATTGTCTCTATGTAGACTTTTCTTCCGGAATTCCCAATTCCTTATTTCTTGGTGCATCTGAGGCTATCCTTTGAGGAGATTAACAAGGTATGCCATTTTCTGTTGCAATTTCTTGAATCTATTTAGGGGTTTGTTGGGTTTTTCATGCCCATGGGTTTTGCTCTTTGTTTTGGTAGCCAAGCGCCCACTCCTTTTGACTCATCCATCTTTTGTTAGAGTAATCGTCAGCAAGGAAGGGTTTGCGTCAGTTTTTGGGGTTATCCCTTTTTTGATCGCTGGTATGGATTGCTCCATTTTCTTTTCTTCATTTTTCTTTATTGCTTGCTAGGCCACTCTGTGCTTAGTGAAAAAAAGCCTAACTTTTGTGTGATCCACTGCTTCTATTTTTGTAGATTTGTATGTCTCTGGCATATGAAAAGAAGAGGCGCTAGAAGCCTTCGTTGCTTTCCTTACTACTGGAAGCTCTAAGCACGCCAGCTTCATCTGGACCTCTGTCTCGGTCTTTTGGTAAGTAGCTCTGCTCATTTGCTAGAATCTCAGGTCCTTCTTTTTAACTCTGTAAGAATAGATATAGACTGATATCTTGGCCTAGACTTGTTTAACACATGTTTGATTAAATCTGGACTTTTTTCCTCATGTTGTGGAAATAGAAATTGACAGAATGCATGCTCTGTAATGCTTGAATCGTTTTGCTTGTCATGGGAATTGCTTGAGAATTTTTCTTGTCATGGATAAATTGCATGCTGCTTGGATATTTGCTTAAGCGTTTCCTCTGGCGTGAGCTTAACTTGCCATGCTTGGCGTATATTTCTCATGTGCTACGTTCTTGACCGCCTTTTTTGATTGTTGTTGAACTATATGCACCATTAACATATGCGTGTAACCGCATGATTAATACATAGGACTAGAGGCTGTTGAAAGCTTGAGGAAAGCACCATTGGTTTCTTTTTATGAGCTTAGAGCTTGGACATGGATAACTATTTATTTTTTTGGCTTTATAGAGATAAATACAAACATGTGTATGATGGGTGACAGGAACCGATCCCAATTCCACTTTGGAATTTGAACCAAGCCCTGTGCGTGTCCGACATCTGGCAACTGACGGGCACAAATGACCATTTTACCCTTCCTGCTACAGTTACTATGAAAACTTTCCCTGTACTTCTGCCGAAATTTCGGCAGAGTCTCCCCTGTATTTTGACTAAACCCAAAATCTTCCACCTGTTAAACAATTAAATAAATCCACACAAACTGCCAGAATAGAATAACCGAGTATTCACCAGCTCCAGTTTCCCACTAAACTAGATATCAGAGCATTTTCTAAAGTTTACAGGGTTTCAAGGACTTTTCCACAAACTCTACCTTACTTGGTGGCGCGGAAGCTAGGAATGGCCCGGTGGTGGATCCTGCGCACTTCTACCGCCTGGGGGCGAAAAACAAGTTTAAAGTTGTGAGTGGACAAAAATAAAGTTCTTGAAAGCAATTTAGAACATAATAACCCCCGTTTTGAATACATAGGGATAGAAAATCTAACGCATGATTATAATTCAACTCGAGATATTCCAATAAACATAGATAAATATATTTGTATAGATACTCGTATAACTGAACAAGGATATATGGATATAACACACGCGTGAATATCGAAGAAGATGATATATAATGGGTGAAAACACTAACTGCATAAAAGAGCTCAAAATCCTTTGAAACTACCACCTAATTGTACCCCTGTAAAATCCGTCAAATCCCCTGGCAGGTCTCAGGCGACACAAAGTCTAACCGAGCAGCAAACTGGCGAAATCAGGGGACGATGGTCAGCCTGATCCGCCGGCAGGTCTCGATGACACCAAGTCAACTCGAGCCGCTCTGACAAGATACAGGGGACCGTAGTCAGCCTGATCCACAATCCTGGCAGGTCTCGGGGACACAGAGTCAGCCGAGCCGCAAATCCTGGCAGGTCTCGGGACACCAAGTCTGCCGAGCCGGAAATCCTGGTAGGTCTCGGGGAAACAGAGCCAGCCGAGCCGCAAATCCTGACAGGTCTCGGGGACACAGAGTCAACCGAGCCGCAAATCCTGGCACTCACGGTCCGAGCGTCCCCGAAACTCGTGAGGCAATGTCAAGTGCACTGACAGAACTGTAAACAGACTGGATGTCCATAGACATCGGTCTGTCTGAGGGTAATCACCAAATAAAGAGCGGGTACATGGTGGTTTTCCAAAAATAAATAATTTTAGAAAAATCTGATTAATAACTGCAATCTCAATTCTGCTGCTATCTCATCTGATTCGAACCTCAAACTCAACTTTTTATATTACTGGAGCTTCAGTAACTAAGCCTCACGTAAATCAAAGTATTTAACAGTACAAATCATGCTCGAAAGAAACAGTTCATAAACCTTATTCAGATAAACTTATTTATATAAAATTAATATAAAATCATTTATGTAAACTCATGTATATAAATCATTTATATAACTCATTTGTATAAAATCATTTATGAAAGAAAGTCCACTCACTGCTGGTCCGAGCTAGCTGGACCTCTTAAAGGTCCCTCCTGTGGTTCCGTTGGTTCTCTGGTGCCTGATTACTCATAAAGATTAAATTAATAAAACTGCTCAATAAAAGAATTTAAATTTAACACCCTGCCCCCGGCTCTTAGAAATGCGTGTACACGTTTTAGAGTTACTCCTATGCCCACTTTAACCTTTTAGACAATTAGAACGGCCTTAAGAGACTCGAAGCCTCACTAAGCGATAAATTACCAGACCGGCCGATCCGGGACCCGTGGGGTCCACAATCTCCAATGGCCAATCTGGGCTTCTCTGAAGGTGTCTCATAGAGAAGGAACCACGTTCCGCGAATTTGGTCCGAAACGGACGGTCGGATTGGCCAAGATCGCGTTATCGCTTAAAATCCAAACCCTAGCCCCAGGGTTCGCGATTTCGGAGTATCCGGGACTCCGATTCGCAATCCGTCGAATCCTACACGATCCTGAAATCAGGTAGTACGACATATCCAGAATTGAATGCGATCCAACGATTTGACGACACTGCACCTAAGGATCGGATATGGAAAATTCGTTCGGGGCTCAAACGGACTCCAAATCGAGATCTGCGAAATCCTACGCGCTCGTGACAACACGAGGATCATAAAACTACACAGAGTCACTTCACCACCCTCGCCCACGCGCCTCCACACGTGCGGGCAGATTGGGTGTCCAAAGCGATTATGGGTTGCTGGAAAAACTCGAAACCAAGACTCCAAACTCCTATCCTAGGTAAAACACCTCATTTGGAGTCAATTTTGTTCTTGGACATACCCCAAAAAGTGACCGGAAATGGCCGATCACGGCGGCCAAAGTTTCGGCCGATTTTCAAGTTGAAAATATAACGTTCTAGAGCTAAAATCGATCGAAACCCATACATCCATCAGTTATAACACGAAAAATAGATGAGAAACCATACCTCACTCGATCGATTGGGTGGAGAATTGAGGGAGAACGAGGAGCTCAAAGTTCGAACTGGAAAAGCGGCAAAAATGGCAGATTCCGGCCAGTTCCGGGCTTCCCCAGGTCGGCGGCGGGTCGGGGATGAACGGCGAGGATGTCACGGTCCCGACGGTACCAACGGCGGAGATGAAGCCAGCCTGTGGTGGCCGGGGTGTCGATGAGAAGAGGCGGAGGTTGGGGGAGAATCGCGCGGGAGGAGAGAGAGGAGAGGAGAGAGAAAACTGACGGGGGAGGAGAGAGAGAAGAGATAAAAATCTGACTGTTTCCCAAATTACCGTTTTGCCTTTCGCGGTATTTTGATCGTATTTTCTTCGTTACAACTCCGATTCGAGTCTACTCCGTGTCTACGGACTCGTTTCGCCGTGCTCTACGCAACAGTGCAAGCGGAATTGCCAAATTCTTTCTCGATCAAAAATTCAACTTTTTCCCCTATTAAATAATGCGAGGGCAAAATTGTCTTTTTGCTAGAAGATATTAATCCTACTTTTTAGATATTTTGTTACTTTTTAGATATTTTGTTTTGGGTTATTACAATGGGTCTGCAAGAATGTTGTATAACTCATAGGGATTTTGTTGTTGTTGTTGTTGTTGTTTTTGTTTTTGTTTTGTTTTTTTGTTTTTGGTGAAAAAGGTTACTAGAAGGCAAGTAGTGTTCAATTTGTAACACTAGCTATGTGGAAATAAAAAAAATAAAAAAAAGGTCTGCTAGAATGATTGATTGAGCATGAAATGAGAACTTTGCTTGTCATGAGCTTGAGTAATAGATTGCATGATGCTTCGAAATTTTTTTTTTTGTTTATGCATTTCGCTTGACATGAGATAGCTTGCTTTGCTTGGCATGTGAAGTTTCTATTGCTTGCATGCTAGTGTGGAGATTGTTTGGCTTTAACACAGAGAACTTACTTTGTACTTTAACCTTTTGCAGCATATTCTTTGTTGGCAATTCTTGGAGAGATTCAAGCACTGAGTCACAATGACCTCTGTGATGAGTGATGGCCTATTTTCCCTTGTACAATGGGTTGAAGAAGGGACAGCTACCTTCATAGCTTAGAAACATTTGCCAAGACTTGATCATAGGCACTGAGTAAGCTTTGGAGGCTACTCTCATTTCCAGGTCTTGTATAGAAGAAAGACGTGTTTCCAGCGACTTCTTGAGTTTTTTCAATACCCCTGCAGCATCACGAAGGGAGTAGTGTTCCGAAAGGGTTTGAGCAAGCATCTTATTAGGACCTCGCGTGGACTTCCCGCTTCATATTTAGAAGAAGTTATATGTCACATTATTTTTTAGAGCACGGGCTGCTTGTAGCATAAAGATGCATCTCGAGTCCCCCTTAAACAAGAGTTGTCGTTAATGTGTTAAGCCTTCAGGAACACAAATTGGAGAGCCAGTGTCGTAAGCTACACGACCTTCTCCTTGACAAATGAGCAACTAAGAATGGCGCTTGGCGTGTGATGGAAACATCGAAAGGATCATCTCTCCACGCTTCTTCTGTTTTGTTTTAGTCATGCACCGTGATCTAATTGAGGTACCCAATTCTCCTTCTTTACACCGTAATATATATATTATTTAGCAAGTCCAAATCTTCCAGCACCATCCCTCTCTAACACGCATCCTTATTTTTTCTTGCAGGTTGCATTTCTTTGTTGTGGGGAGCTGGCTCGATGCATGTAGCTTTTCCATTTAAAACCACAAGGTGTATCGATCTTTAGCACAGTTGACTGCATTTGGGTTTGAGTTGTAACCCTTTTTTTTTTTTGAGAGCCTAAAGCTCATGTTGTTGGAAACTTGAAACACAACATTGGTGCATACTTTCTGTCAGAACTTTTGATGTAGAATGCTTGAGATATTAAGCTGCGGCCTGTTTGTACTCTTTGTTTGGTTGGAAATAATGAAATGCATGAATTTGTTGAGGTTTGGATGCATTGAGATAATGATTTCCAACTTGTTCTGTACACTTTGCTTGGTTGAAATGCAAGACTTGCTTGAGATTTTAACAGGTTGGGTTGTGGTAGGTGCAAGGTACATGCTGCCAATTTTTTTACAGGATCACAAAAGTGTTTGCCCCATTGCCTCTGCATTTTTTCTACCTCCACAAGGCCTTTCTTACATGATCTGATTTTTTTTTTCTTTCATAGCACCCAAACGCATTCACTCTCTTCAAATATTGCAGGGACTAGAAATATTTTCCTTGATAGCACGATCTCCCTTTTTTCTTTTCAAGATTGACACATGATATTGCTTGTGCATGGTGCTTGTTAACAGCTTGGGGTCCCCTCTAAGTGGCTTTGCTTGGTATAGTTACTACTGAGAGGCTTAGCTTTTTTTAAGGAAAGTTTGCTTGTCAATTTTTTTTTTTTTCAAAGAACATGTTTTGCAAAACAAAGAAGATAAAAGCAAGGAAAGAATTCTAGAGGCTTTTTTCTTTTTCCAAAATACCTCATTCTCAGTGCAAATATCATCTTACACCTTGGCATGCCATAATGATGGTGCATTCTACAAAAGTTGTGAAAACATATGGTGAAAACACAAAAGGAGTTCATCTTTGAAATAAATTTGAAAAGCCAAAAACAAAAGGATAGGTGCGAAAGCAACTCAGCAGTAGTGAGGTTTTGAGCCACTTTGCAATGATGAATACTCCAATCAAATCAAGCCCCCAAGTATGAAAGGGCCAAGGGGTGTGCATGACTTGTAACAGCATGAAAGCTTGTGGCTTAGGTTGGCATGTATTTGGCATGCGTTGTACAAGGCTACCATGCTCTGCAGAGATATTTAACAGAGCCACAACTGCTGCTTTACTTGCATGCGGCTCATAACCAAACTAATCAAAGAGTGATTTGTAGCTCATAACCCATTGTACTTTCTTCAACTTCTGTGAGATTATGAGAGGTTACGGCAGCTGTCTCTCAATAATCTTGCTGACCAAATGAAGCCCCCAAGTGGCGCTCTTCCTCTTCACTCTTCCAAGCTTCCTGCCCATTTAGTTTAACTGAAATGCTTGTTTTCCTCACTGCTTCCAGTAGCCGAGAAAATTAGTTTATGTCAATATTCTCTAGATAGACTCTGTAATCTACCACAATGTTGCTGATACAAATTTCAACAAGCGCTTCTTCATCATTCTCATCATAGCAGTCCAGAGCCAGGTCTCGGAACCTGCGCACGAAGTCCACAGGATCTTCCCCATGTTTTTGGCGAATGTTGTTGAGTTGAGTGGTTGTAACTCTTTCTTCATGCTGGAAATATTTCTTACATAACCTGCTTGACAAATCTTCCCAAGAGTAAATAAAGCCTGGTGCCAATGTTGTGTACCACGTATAAGCACGGTCGGTAAGGCTTTTTGAAAACTCTCGGAGACGGAGATTATGATCACCAGCGTGTGGTCCCAAGACGTCAATGAAACGGTTGACATGCTCCTTCAGGCTTCCTTTCCTTCCATCGAAAAGGACAAAGCTTGGTGCTCCATAGCCATTGGGGTATGGCTGCTGGAGTAGGCTTAATGGATATGGTGGTTGAGGGACATACTTCCAATCCTCTTGGTTTCGACTTAGTTCCTTCTTCAGCATAGCGATGACATCTTCTTGAGTGACAAAAGATGGTCTCTTTTGTTTAGAACCCTTTCCGATAGCAGCAGATTCCTCTTGGAGAGGTCTTTCATTTTCTTTGCTTGTCTTAGAGACTGAGTTTTTCAGCTATATGATTGTGTCTGCCATCACTCTCTGGGTTTACCCCATAGCATGGATGGTTGCAATGAGGTCTGAAAGGGTAAAACCTCTCTCACTTGCATGTTCTTCTTCTCTAGGAGAGGCATTTTACCTTGATTTCGAGTTAGCATGGTTTGGTCCGTCTTGGGAAGCCATGGTATTGCTTCTGGTCTTCTTCTTTGGAGGCATCGGTGAAGATAATAGCCTGATCCCCAATGAAGTCGCCAATTTATGTGGGAGAGGATTCTATCAGCCTGATGAATGGGCTTAGGCTACCGAAAAAAGAAACATGTGAAATTACCCCCTGCGTCTGAGTTCAAAGATCAGACCCCAAAATATTTCGAAAGGATAGTAAAGCCTTAGGAAACACCTTGGTTACCATCACCACAAACAATAATGGCTGTTTACAAATAAATTCTTAGTGCTTACAGGTAGAATCATAGCTTGGCATGAGAGGCTAATGGCATAGGGGCAAAACAATCATGAGTTTAGCATAGACAGAGAGAGAGTTGTGAGTTCTTAAGAAAGATAGGGGTTCTAAGGTAAGGGGGAGTGGATTCTAAGAGGGTTTATTGAAGAGGGAGAGAGATGGGGGTATAATGGATGTGTTGAGTAATTTCCGGTAACTTGACGAAAACTCTGTCAAGCTGTGGAATGATTTACCAGAAGAGAAAATGGGAGGATATGGAGGAATGGGGGGCGAATTTGCATAGGTTTCAGGGGTGAGAGATGAAGCTTGCTCTCTAAATGTGGTTTGAGTGAATTTCCAGTTGCTTGACAAAGCTTGGTCACACCCTGGATCATGATTTTGCTGGGTAGAAGAAGCCTCCTTTTATTGGCATTGGAAGCTCCTTCTTCCTAAGAAACCCTAATAGTTTCTATCCAATTTGGCCAAGTCTTTCCTCTCATTTCTCTTCTTTTCCTTTGACTCATCCTATTTGGTGAAATTCCCTCTACCCAATCACACAAAAACAAGGTTTTGGGAGCTCTAGGCTTTAGCTGTTTCAGTGGTGATTTTTTATTTTTTTTGCTATCATCTCTCCTCATTTCCTCCCCTATTTCACAACAAGGTTTGGTGCAAGGTCTGGTAAAGGAATGAGATAGATAACTTTGGCTGGTCTGAAGGGTGCCTTGGCTCCTACGCGTGCTAATATCCCCTAATTCTTTGCGTGTTCCACCTTGGTGTTCGTTCTTAGCCCATGTGCGGGAGCCTTTCAGCAACTCCCCGACATAACACTTTGGCTTTTCATCGTGGTTCATGTTTCCAGCTAAGTGCTGGAGACTATAGATATTTTTCTTGGCTTGCTTGGGCCTTGCTAAAGTGATGAGTTAGCCCATTAAGGACATGGGCTAATTTTCTTAAGTGATTGGTTAATTTTCTAGGGTATTTGGGCCAATTTTCTAGGGTATTTGAGCTTTTTCCTCTCTTTTATGCTTACCCACATATTTGGGCTCAAGAAATGGGCTTGAATTTTGGGACTCCCAAGCAGCCCAAAACTTCCTTTTCTCGGCTCATCAATGTGCCTCATGAAAGCTCGTTATCATCCCTACCACAACCCACTCAAGCAAGCTCCAGGCATTTATGTGGCTTGAGCCCACTTAAGCTTGTAGCGTGGCTAGGTGTAATAATAATGATTTTTCGCTTGGCATTACATGTTGCTTGCCGTACTTGAATTGTGTCGCTTTGAGGAGGGATATGACGCTTGACGGGATAATTAGCTTGGGCTCATAAAGCCAGTGCTTATTTCAACTCTTAGCATGACAGATTGCATATTTATTTGGCATGGCATATGGATTATGACTCGTGCGAGTGTGAAGAACGAACTTTTGCATGCTCCAAATCTGGTCTTCTCGGCATTGCGTTGGGCCAGAAATTTATTTGGGCCCAATTGTAAATTTTTGGGCCTAAACAAATAGTAATTATACCACTTGAGAGCAAGTCTTACGGTATTATGTCTTCGAAGTATGTGTCGACACTACCTTTGACTGCCAGTCTTGATACACACTGATACACCATTTACCCAACAAATGCACGTTGACCAAGACCAGAGTAATGACAATGTTTAGCACTGCTCTGCAATTTTGAATTGCAACCTTTCATAAAATATTATTTTATTAGTGACTTTTCATAGAAAGCCTCATCCCATCAATCGTAAATGTTGATACTAAAATTAATATTTTATTTTGTGTAAATTAAATAGTCACACACAGGGCCAATGGTCAATACCAAAAAATCGATGATCATGTACCATATTGAAAAGCCACTAGTCCTACACTTAATATAATTTCCATTCACATTATTATAAATTTGAATATTTATAATTAGTTTTTCTAACAATTTCTCCGGAGCTCTCTCTCTCTTTTTCTCTCTTCTATAGTCGAAAATATCGATAATATTGACGAAATATTGAGGATATTATCGTTTTTTCGAGTCACGGATATTTTGGAATATATTCATACACATATCGTATAAATATCGACAATATCGAAAAATATCGATGTGTATAATTTCGCTCACACTTCAGCAATATTTTATCAAAATATCACTATAATATCAAAAATATCAAAAATATCGATGTAATGGAAAAAAGGAAAGAAAAAAAACACAAAGCACACACGCAAAAGGGATTCGAACCCCTACCATTTCACTCCTCCAACGCCTTAACCACCATGTTGCTTTTTTTTTTTAAATAATACGTACATGGGAACTCTATGTGGTACTAAGTCACTCATGTATCTTACCATACAATGTATAAAGTGTAAAATATTAAAGTAAATAATTATATATAAATAATTATGGTGTGTTTAATCATCTTTGATTAATTACTACATATTTTCTACACTCACAGTGTTTGTCAGCTTACTATATAATCAACTTAAATCAGTACCCATCATGCAATGCATTTCCTTCCCATTTTTTGTGATAAACTAATAGATAATTGACTAAATAAACATCCTCCAAAGTTTCAATAAATTTTTTTCAAGTTTTTCTTACTATTTCCATGGTTTTTATTCAATTTTTATCGATATCGATAATATCCCGATATTTCCATCAAAATTTCCGTATTTTTAGACTATCGATATTTTAGACCTTGCTCTCTTCCAAGAAAGAATCAAGAAAAGAAGATGGCAGGAAATACAAAATTGGTCACGGGCATTGAGTTGAGTGAGAGCATAAGAAAGGGCTTTTGCACTGCGGGTAGGGCTGGCTGGGGTTGGGGGGTGGTTTGGATCATGGAAGAGAGAGAGAGAGAGAGAGAGAGAGAGAGAGAGAGAGATGGTTGCAAATTTTTTTTGAAAATTGAAGTTTTTATTCTCCTTTATCTAAATTTTTTTTATGGATTTTAATTTTATGGTATATTTTATTCAAAATCCACTTAGCTTTATATAATTGGATGTGTGGGCTCCATATATGTGCTATGTTAGCACATTAACGGAAAATTTGACGGAAATTAACCGTATGGACCAATTTGATGTATAGAGAGTAACCTTAAAGACCATTAATGTCACCGACAAAAAAAGGACGAAAGGTGATAATTTCGCTAAACTTGGGGACCATTTATAATAAAAAGCTTTTTTTTAAAGTCCCTGTCCAAAACGCAACGACCAAAAAAAAAAAAAAAAAAGAGGTGAAACCTGCCATATGAAGTCTTACCTCCACCGTAGAACCTGCTGTCATTAATATAAAGCGGAGTCCAAATTGTAATATGAATTGAATTAAAGAAGCCTCCTTGCGTTGAGGCTCTTACAGCAGCCAGTAGTCCCAAATTCCAATCACAAGGTATTTTTGTTCTTTCTCTTTTGGTTTTATTTATTCTTTTAGTTTTTTATTTTATTTTTCTAATTTGGCACTTTATGTAGCAAACTCATGGAGGAAGAGGCTACGTGGCACATGACTCGAGGTATGATCAATTATGATAGTTTGTTTAATTGATAATTTGATATGCATTTTAATTGAATGAATTGATAATAATTTTTGTTAAACTAATTGATGATGTTATATGCATTTTATTCATATTAATTGATATAATATATAGACTATAGTCGATTAGTCATAGGCATAAGATCCTGTTATAAAGTAGGCAGAGTATGAAAGTACCACTGAATATAGGGGCATGATTGTATTTGCTATTGTGGTATTACACTGATAGAATTTTCTCTTTCGGATAAAACTTTCTAACTCTTAGATTTCTCTCTCACTTTTGTCTTTGGATTGGTATTTATCAAAACCTGAAGATTGACTCTATTTATACGCAGATGGTATATGCTTAACAACCAGAACATTCACTCTACAACCACAATAATTGCTTCTTATTGTTTGTAAATAGTGACTAAGCCTATAAGTCTTCAACTTTCCGTAAAACATGATATTTAATTTCCAACATGGGTCCTCACTTTCCACTTGTGGACCATCCATCATTTACAATACTCCCCCTTGGATGCCTACAAGTCCCTTGATTGGTTGCCTCATTAAAACCTTGTTTGGAAAAACCAGTGGAAAAAAAAAAAAACTAAGCGAAGGGAAAAGAGTACAACTTAATTGAGGCATTAGAACAACGTTGAATGCGCTCATGTTGCCTCATTAAAATATTTATAGGAAAAATCCAGTGGGAAAAATTATAGTCGAAGGAAAAATAGTACAACGCGAATATGTCATGTGTTAGAGGACTCTTGAATGCTCCCCCTAATGAATATCTCCCCCTGATTTTGCATGCTTCAATTCGGTTGCTTATAGAGTTGACGTAATCCGATACCATGCCCTAGCTTTTGGAATGTACATTTTGGCAAAGATTTGGTGAAGAGGTCTGTCAGGTTATCACTTGAACGGAATTGTCTGACTTTGATTCTTGACTCTTCTGAAGCTCATAT
This sequence comes from Prunus persica, assembly GCF_000346465.2. NCBI lineage: Eukaryota > Viridiplantae > Streptophyta > Magnoliopsida > Rosales > Rosaceae > Prunus > Prunus persica. Next base: position 23,363,215 of record NC_034009.1, read on the forward strand.
GTTTATAAAAACTTTGGTGATATGTGCTTGGTCCTATCACCTTTGATGTATCCTTCTTTGATATGAGCAATGCAAGTTGCATTGTCTTCATTCAGGATGGTTGGAGTGTCTGTTGCTGAGGGTAAGGCATATGTGCTCCGGATGTGATGCATAACTAACCTTAACCAAACACATTCACGATTGGCTTCATAAAGGACATATATTTCTGAGTGATTGGAAGATGTAGCAATCAACATTTGTTTTGTTGAGTGCCATGAGATTGTAGTACCTCCACATGTAAACACATGCCCAATTTGTGAGCAATCTTTATGCGAATAAGAGAGGTATCCTGCATCAGCATATCCAAAAAGACTCGGCGTATTGGTCGATTCACTAGAGTAGGATAAGCCCATGTATGTTGTCCCACGAAGATATCGTCGAATATGTTTGATACCGGTCCAATATCGACTTGTTGGGGTAGAGCTGTATCTTGATAATAGATTTAGTGAAAATACTATGTCTGGTCTAGTACATTGTGTTAAGTACAATAAAGCACCTATTGTAATAAGATATGGTACTTATGGACAAAGGATAATTTCATCATCCCCTTTTGGACGATATGGATTCTTCTTAGGGCCAGTTTGGGATTGTTGTCACTTTTTAAAAAATTTGCTTATGCTGTGTGATAGGATTTTTAGTACCTGTGCAAAGAGGGTTAAAATCACATAAAATACTTGCAAGAATACAAGGCTATTGTAGTATAGATGCTCATGCAAGGTCATTTTCCTCAAGGACTAATTAGCAATTTAAGTAAAAATAAATTCCAAATAACTACTTAAAATAAAAGGTCAAGAAAGATGATTATGAATTTGGTTGATTCTAAAAACAAATATTAAACAAAAACAAATATGATTGAAGGAAAGAGTTTTGAATATCAATTTATAAAAGCACTAGGGTTTCACCATCACCTAGCAATCCTATGAACTTTTACCAATTACTTATGAATTGCACATGCCACTTTGAAGGTTAGGTTTTCCTAATGTATATTCTACTTGGAACCTCCAACACAGAACGTATATCCAACATGCAACCCGTCCGGACATTCGGATCAAATCTGAACATGAAAGACTCATTAAGTTTTGTGAAAACCCTTTGAAAAACCATGCAACCCTTAAGACGTGGTGTTCATCTTAAGTGAAATTACAATTATTAATCACAAGAAGCTAGCATCAATTTCAGGGAACCTTCCGACCAAAATTGCATCCAATTACTTTTCTAAAGATCCTAATAGTGATCAGACATGAAGACAATTAGATAGTTTAAAACAGTGATTAACAATTCAAGTAGGCATGCACTCATCATAAGCAATTAAATAAAAATCACATATTCATGCTAAGGTTCAAGGCTTCACCCTAGCAAAAGAAATTTAGTTACGCATACTCATAATTGAAATTCAAGAAAATATCATTAAGAAGAAAAGAACGAAAACACCTGAAAGTTGTGAAAACCCAAAACCCTAGCAATTGCTCTCCACAATGCAAAGTTCAAAAGTGAAAAGGAAGTCCTAAATTCCTTGTGAGAAAGAGCTTAAATACCCCTTAAAACCTAGCTGCCAATGTACAGCTTTTCTATCCCCACAAGGAAACTAATTAAAATAAAATAATACTAGGAAATAAAGTCCAAATTTGAATAGGAGAATCTGCCCAAAATCTGCCCAGCCACGTTTTGGCCCCAAATCTCCTCCAAATCTGGCCCAATATAGGTTGTTTTAAAGATAAAAATGTTCTGAACACTTCTCTAGAAGGCCACGAACCCATCCGAGGTCATGTTGGGCTCCAAAAACGCAATAAAAGCCCAATACGTCACTATTCCAGCACCGCGCACTGCTCATTTATTTTATTGCCAGAAAATAACCGCTTGGAAGAAAAATCTGAAAGTTTGATACGATCAAGCTAAGTGACTCACGAACGTCTTCTAACTGGAATTACTCCAAAATCCGTCCATTTGATTATGTTTTGCTCCAGAGAGAGTCGAAAGTCCTATATTGGAAATATAATTCAAAGTATCAAAATTCTTCCAAAATATTAACCAAAATATACTAAGAATGAGGTTAAATATATAATATAAAATATGTCCATCACTGTGCTTTGAAAATAATTAGCTATAAAGTAAATCAGCTCCATGTTTGGTAAATAATTCTTTTAAAGTGATGTTAGTACAAAAATTTGTGTCAAAACTATTTAGTAAATTTTAATATAAAACTGTGGTAACTGTGAATAATGACTCAAATATATATGGTGTTGAAAGTATTATGCGTTAATTATGTGGTGGTAGTGGAGGTGGTGAAAGAGATGGAGGTGAAGATGGTGGTGGTAGAGGTGGTGGTTGTGGTAGTAGTGGTGGTGAGGATGGTGATTGTGGAGGTGGAGGTGGTAGTGGTGGTAGGTATGGTGGTTGTGGAGGTGGAAGTGGTGGAGGTGGTGCTTGAGGTGGAGGTGGTGAAGATGGAGGACGAGGAGATGATGGTGGTGGTGGTGGAGGTGGTGAAGGTAGTAGTGGTAGTGATAAAGATAGAAGTGGTGGTGGGGATGACGGTAGTGGAGGTGGAGGTGGTGTTGGTGGTGGAGGAGGAGGTGGTGGTGGTTGAGGAGGATGTGGTGGTGGTGGTAGCGGCTGTGACGGTGGTGGTGGTGGTAGCGGCGGTGACGGTGGTGGTGGAGTTTGATGTGGAGGTGGAGGTGGTGTCATTTTTAAAAATGAATGATGGTATTTTGGAAATTTAAAAAATTCATTAAAGACTTATATACGCTTCTTTTGAAAGTAGCTTTGAAAAGTAACTCAGAGCATGCTTTAAAAGTTGCTGTCAAAAGACCATTGCTTTTAAAATAATCGAGATATTTTATTTTTACCAAACACCTTAAACTGCTTAACTTTAAAGTGAAGCAGGTGTTTAGAGAAAAAAAGCAATCTCAAACGTGGCCTTAGTGTCAAGAAACCGAACGACTATTGGAGTGCTAAGTGGATGAGCCTTATTCAGAACATTCACTCTACAACCACAATAATTGCTTCTTATTATTTGTAAATAGTGATTAAGCCTATAAATCTTCAACTTTCCGTAGAACATAATATTTAATTTTCAACATTGTAAATGGGTTGGGTTCCTGATACTGAAAACTTGAGTTCAGTTTACAAGAAGCCAGCCTCTGGCCTTACCATTGAGTTGGGAAAATTTTGAATACGTACGTTATTTCCTCATTAGTTTTCAGTCTGTTTGAACATTTATGAGACTATTGCCATTCAAGTTTGATTTTTCAAAATTTTCCATTGAACTCAAAACAAAAACGAGAGATGGCAAAAACCTACTGTGCCTGGATTTTTCAAGTTTTCACTCTGTCATGTCATGTGGCTAATGTATGGAGATTATAAAAAATTAACACCTACGTAAAATTTTATTTCCTTGGATGAAAGAAAACAAGCATAGAAATAATGGTAGAAATCAAGAGAGATATGTATGACCAAAACTATTCGTTCTCATTTCATTTCACCTTTTTCGCCTTGCACAAAATTGAAACCTAACACAAGCTAGCTGCATTATCCCCATTTATTAACATACAAAACTCCAACTAAACTCATCGGTTGATAAATCATCATGCACAACAGCTTCTGATATCTTCTCAGAGATGGCTAATTCCATGAATTCATCTGGTCGGATTTCCCCATTCGTTGTCCATGAAGAGCTTCAGCAAGTTCTTAGAGAAGCCACTCAACAGAGCCACCCCGGGCTGATTCCCGGGCACCGGTGTAGACCTCGAGTCCCTCAGATTCCAAAACACCAGCTGTGGGATCGCATTCCCATAACCATGCTCCCTAAACTTCTTCTGTATCACGTCATAATCAGTCTCCCAGCTGTTGGCCGAAGCCTCATCAAACTCCATGTCGCTGAACACAAACACCCTCTTGATCATATTCTCCGGCTTCAAATTCCCCTTCACCGCAACCCTCAGCAGCAAATCAAACACCTTCTGAAAATCAGTGTTCATATCGAACTCCATATCCCTCACAAACTGGCACTTGGTCTTCAGATCATCCCCTTTCACCAAATGCAGCTGAGGATTCCTACTGAATGTGATCACCAGCCCCTTCCACGGGTCCTCACTCAGCTCAGACACCAACAGCCCCAACGCTATCGCCACCTCCATGGGGGTCCCACACATGCTACCGGACACGTCACACACGGCCAAGCAGTTCTTCATCTTCCCCAACTTCAACATGTCCTCCACCATTCTCTTCCATTGAAGCTCAGCCACTTCCCCGACGTCACCTTCCTCCACAGACCCAATAATCTCATGGGGAAGCAGAGCACCGGCCGCCATCTTCGCCTTGCCGGCCTTCACGTCCTCCAAGTACTTCTTGAACCTCTCCTTGTCGTGCTTTAGGAAGAACCTTTTGTAATTCTTCATGGCCACTGACGCCACTCTGTTGTACGGAAGCGAACCCCACTGCTTCGCTCCCATATAAACCTCCGGCAACTCCAGCACCTTCCTCAGAGGCACCAGAACCTCTTTCCTCAGCCGATCTCTCACTCTGTAAGCGTAATGGGTTTCCTCCATGCCTTCGTATTCCTTGTACGATTCGCGCGGGAACACCTTTCTCGCAATGCTCTCGCAGATTAGAGTGGCTCGATCGAACGAAGAGTCAATCGAAGGGCACCACTTGGCCGCGAGGCTGATCTTGTTGCTCTGATTCGACTTCAAATTCTCCATATCGGCCTTCAACAACTCGGCGAAAAGATCCGAAACCCTCTCGTGCAAGAATCGGAAATCCGGGTCGGATCCATACTTGGCAACCGCCTTCTTGGCCATGGCGATCTTCTTCGCCTTCCTCAACACGCTTGCCTTTTCCTTTTCCCATTTTACCCACTCCTTCTCCTTCGCTTCATTTTCCTCCTTCGACATGTCCTTTTTGGCGGCTTTTTTCTCTCCCCCGGTCTTGATTTTCTTGAACGGAACGGCTTCGGGGCTCAAGTCACAGCCCAACCTATGTTTCTTCCTGCCGCCGGCGGATTTTCTTTCCTTCAACGCATCCTTCTGTTTCCTCCGCACGTCCTCGCCTTCTAGAAGGCGGTAGAGAATTTCGGGTAGGTCCTTGATATAACCGAAGTCCGCAAAGGACCTGAGATTGCAGGCGAGGGTTTTGGGGTGGTGGTTGTGGAGCCAAACCGCCGCCGTGTGGAAGTGTTCCTTGTCAGACTTTCCGGTGCCGCGTACGCCGCGGAGGTTGCAGATGAGCTTGAGCGTGGTCGGCGCGCTGTGGGTCCAGGCCAGCGGGAGCTGGTTGTTGACGTAGTCGGCGGGGGTGTCCGGCACCACGTGGAAGAAGAAATCGAGGCAGGGGTTGCCGGTGGAGAGATAGGTGGCGGAATCATTCTCGGTCAAGCCCATCGGGAGTTTGTTGTCCATCGCTATGTCGTTGAAATTTGAGACCATGAGGTCAACGAAGGGTTCGCCGGTGGCGGGTTCGGGTTTGGGGTCGCGGTCGGGGTCGGGTACAGGTTGAGATTGGGGCGGTGAGGTGTAGGTGGGATTGGTGAGCTCTGGAGGACCGAGAAGACTGGGAGGAGCCATGGTTCAAGGTGTGAGAAATTGTGATGGAGTGAGCAGAGGAAGGACGATATTAACCGACTGAGGCGGATCTATAGGAGGGCAGTTACTTGGGCTCCAAACTTAGTGTTCATCACATCTGATTTTGTCATTTTCATTTTCGAGACAATATATTTTTGCCGAGTCCATTTTCGAGACACACAGGCGACTTTTTAGTGTTTCCTTTTTCTGATAAATTGGATTTGAAATTAAATAAAGAAAAGGAAACCATCTTAAATAAGGAATTTTTCGTACCGAAAAGGATAAAACAGCTCAACCCACGACTGTTTCTTGCTTATGTGGATTGTCCACAAGCGGCAAGCCAAGAATCAGAATGTGGATTGCTTAGGAATTACCTGATTGATATATAAACTACTTAAATTTATAGTGTGTGATTCGTTATGCTTACAACCATCAATTACTTTTTTTTTTTGGGTTAAATATCACAAGGTGTTTTCATACCTGACGAGTGAAATTAATCCCCGTTTAAAATTCGACTTGCTCTGACCACAAAGCAACAATTACTATTTCTAATATGAATAAGTTGGTAAGAAATGTTATCGACAAAGTTTGTCATTTGTCAATGCCTGATGAATTGGGCTAAAGTCATAGTCGATCTCCTAACCGATGATCAGCCTGCCATACTTGTAATATTTTCAAACTTTATTTTATTTCTTAAAGAGCCAGAAACAAAGAAAGATAAAACCAGCTAGGTCGGCATTAGTAAGGAAATGGGCAACAAAATGGGTTTCACGTGGAGTGTTGTTGATGGCTAATCCAAAGCTTTTCTCCCATACCTTAAACCAGCTGAAGTTAAATTTTCAAACCAGCGTGCATGCCCAGAATCAGAATGGGCTTTTGACAAAGGCATTCATCACCAAACCTATTCAACTCATGTATAAAGCAAGCCTCAAATGTGAAAAAGGTTTTGGGATCCTATTCGATCAAAGTCGCACCACACTCGACATAAAAGCCATAAAATTGTATCCACTTGCTTCTCAGTTTAATTTATTGAGAATAACACAAGCTACGTTTAACGACATACAGATTGACTGAATTTTAGTCTTGCAGGTTTGTAAGAAATCAAGAGCAAAACAGAAACCAAGAATACAACGGCAGCAGCAGAGCAGGCTATTATTATGCATATCTAGAAGCAGCAACGCTCCAACAAGCAGCAGCAGCAAAGTGCAGCCAAACTGCGAATTGTAACCAACGAGGGGGAGATATCAGATGATAAACAAAACAAACGGCATATATTCACTTGCAATCCAATGTTTGATGTTACATGCAACTATTGACTTAACTTGATGACATTGAGGAGATTCGAAACAGGAAATATACAATCAATTGGATGGAAAATAGAAACTTGGATTGTATTGGACCCTATGAACATAAACATAACCAATAGATATTAATAGGGATATAATAGATAGAAAGCAGGGACATATATACATACCAGCTTCTAAAGAGAGAATCGCAGGCATAGTCATCTTGGTGGTAGTGGTGGTATGGGCGGAGGGGAGGAGGGGCAGCTGATAGTGGGGGTTGGTACCCTTCATAGAAGTAACCCTGATATCCATATTCTTGTGGCGGAGGAGATGGATTTGGGAACCCCGGCCGTGGCGGTGGAGGTGGAAAGTCCGGCGCTTGAGGATACTCTTGTGGGTACCCTGAAAATTCGTAGTCACACACCCAACACAAATGATTATTATTGGATAATTAAACAAATCCAAAATTGGGGGAAATTTACAATTGTATTATAAATGGCTTGCCTGGTGGGGGATGCTGTTCATGTTGAACATGGATGTGTTGGTAACTCATTGTTCTTTTGCCTTATCCGATGACTTGGCTGACTTCTGGGATTATGCGTTGTTGAGTGCTCTGCTCGAATGAAATATTAAACCTTTCTTCTCTCCAAAGTTTCTTTGAAGTGTCAGTGCTGCATTGGGGAGGAGGACACTTGGCGGGAACGTAGCTATGTCAGTGTCGACAACCATGCATTACTTTCTTTGGAAGGATCGATATAAATGTTAGCATATTCAGAACATTATCATGCATATAGATTCAATCAAAACATGTAATAAATCTCAATGAAAATGCAGAGAGCTTTTGAGTAAAGAGAGGTCAGATTTCTGTGTGTGAGAGAGAGAGAGCTTTTAGAAGAATGCTTGCTGTATCAGCCCAGCACCAAAACATGTATATATCATGACACTGACAAAAACCGTTAGGGAGGAGATATTCCCTATTACATCACTAAATCTAGCCATTCAATCATTACCCTATAAGATAATGACAGGTGGCAAAATGCTATTACATTCTCTGCTGTACACTTGGACTATGATCCAAGGCAGCCTTCCTAACAAGAATAGAACCTTCATATTCTAATTCCATCACAGCAGCTACACCTATACACCAACACTCCCTTCTAGGTGTTGTGCTGAAATAACACCTAGAGCCTTCCTCAAATACTCAAATCTGTCTCTTGCTAATGGCTTGGTGAAAATGTCAGCAAGCTGCACTTCTGTTTTGCAATATAGCAAATCAATCTCACCATTTTGTAGAGCATCTCTTATGAAGTGAAACCTGCGGTTGATGTGTCTGGTTTTGTGATGATGAACAGGATTCTTTGATATAGCAATAGCTGAAGTGTTGTCACACAACAACTGAGTTGGTTCTACCTGTTCCTCTCCAAAATCAGATAACACAAACCTCAGCCACATAGCTTGTGCAGTAGCTTCTGCTGCACTCATGTACTCAGCCTCTGCTGTTGACAGAGCAACACTACTTTGCTTGATTGAAGCCCAAGAAAATGCACCTGACCCCAAGTTGAAAGCATAGCCTGATGTGCTCCTCATGTCATCTTCACTTCCACTCCAATCACTATCACAATAGCCTATTAACACTGCTCCTTTTCCCTTATCATAGGCAATTCCATAGTTTATGGTGCCTTGAACATATCTCAGCACTCTCTTTGCTGTTCCCATGTGCTTCTTGGTTGGATTATGCATGAATCTAGCCAAGAGGCTTGCTGCAAACATGATATCTGGTCTGGTTGCAGTCAGATATAGCAAGCTTCCCACCATTTGCCTATACAATGTCTCATCTGCTAGTTCACTTCCATCCACTTTTGACAACTTTTCATTCACTGCCAAAGGTGTTGCAACAGACTTGCAATCCTTAAGTCCAAATTTGTCAAGTAAAGTCTTTGCATACTTCTTCTGGTGAAGAAAGATGCAAGAATCAGTTTGTAGGACCCCAAGACCAAGGAAATGATGAAGTAGTCCTAGGTCAGTCATCTCATATTGTCTCATCATATCATCCTTGAATGCAGCCATCATTTCTTTTGAGCTTCCTGTGTAGATAATATCATCTACATATAGAGACACAATGAGAATACCACTTGTAGACATCTTTGTGTACAAAGTAGCTTCACTTGGACTTCTATAAAAACCAGTCTTGATGAAATAGGAATTTATCTCATCATACCAAGCTCTTGGAGCTTGTTTCAAACCATATAGAGCCTTTTTCAGCTTATACACTTTATCTTCACTTCCTTGCATCACAAAACCAGATGGTTGATCTACATAAACTTCTTCATTTAGCACTCCATTAAGAAATGCAGACTTTACATCTAGTTGAAACAGATTCCAGTTTCTCTGTGCAGCAACAGCCACCAAGGTTCTCACAGTATCAAGTCGAGCCACTGGTGCAAAGGTCTCATTGAAGTCAATTCCAGGCTTTTGAGAATATCCCTTTGCCACCAGCCGAGCCTTATTCTTCTGCACAGATCCATCTAGGTTCAGTTTAGTCTTATAGATCCATTTGACTCCAATGATTGGTTTATCAAATGGTCTATTCACAAGCTCCCATGTATTGTTCTTCTCAATCATGGTGATTTCAGCTTCCATTGCTTTCTTCCAAGAGTCATCCTTTGCTGCCTCTTCAAAACTTTCTGGTTCTATAATGCACATGTTGCATTTTTCATAAATTTCTGCAATGCTCTTGTACTTGAGAGGAGTGTGATCAACATCCTGTGATCCTGCTTCCCTTTCTTGGTCACTGATTTCAGTGTTTAAGCTAGGCATCTCATTCACTTCCAATTGTTCTTCAAATTCATAAGAACTCCCTTCTGCTCCTTGTTCTTCTTCTCTAATTTCAGTGAGCTGAATGTTCACACTAGTCTCCTTCTTTGTATTCCAATCCCAACACTCATTCTCACTAAATATCACATCTCTTGAAATGATAACCTTTTCAGTTTCAATATTGTAGAGCCTGTATCCCTTTTCACAGCTGCCATACCCCAAGAAAATACACCTTTTGCTTGCCAAATCTAGCTTCTGTCTTTGCTGTTTTGGTACATGAGCATAACACAATGAACCAAATACCTTCAGATGCTTAATTCCTGGTTTCCTCCCTCCATAAGCCTCAAATGGTGTCTTTTTGCTTAAGGCTTTAGTTGGACATCTATTCAAAATGTACACAGATGTGTTGACTGCCTCTGCCCAGAAATCAAGTGGAATTTCTTTTCCAACATCAAACATTTGGCCATTTCTACTATAGTTCTATTCTTCCTCTCGGCCACACCATTTTGCTGTGGTGTGTATGGGGTTGTGAGCTGCCTTTCAATGCCTGCATTGTCACAGAACCTCTCAAACTCCACTGAAGTGTACTCTCCTCCTCTGTCACTTCTCAATTGTTTTAGTTTGTAGCCACTTTGCAATTCCACAGTGGCTTTGAACTTCTTAAACACACAAAGAGCTTCTGACTTGTGCCTTAAGAAATAGACCCAACACATCCTTGTGCAATCATCAATGAAAGTGAGAAAGAACCTATTTCCAGCTTTGGTAACTGTCTGCATAGGACCACAGATGTCACTGTGAATAAGTTCTAGTGGGGTTGATGCTCTAGAAATAGCTTCTCTTGGGAATGCTTCTCTACTTTGCTTGCCTAGAACACACCCCTCACATACCTGTCTATCTTCTTTAATTTCTGGCAGCCCTACTACCATATCTTGCTCTTTCAATAGTTTTAGACTAGTCATATTGAGATGTCCAAACCTTCTATGCCAGAGATCAGTGGAATGGTCTACACTTGCTCTATAAGCAAAGTGCATTTCAGCTTGCAACTTCAAAGGAAAGCTTCTGTTTCCTTTCATCTGAACCTTTGCCACCAGATTTGTATGAGAGCTGTCATTGTAGATTTCCACCTTGTGATCACCAAATACCAAATAATAGCCATGTTCTATCATCTGTCCTACACTGAGTAAGTTCTCTTTCAGTCCAGGTACAAGCATTATTTCTTTGATATGTCTCTTGCCTGCTTTGGTTTCAACCACAATAGTGCCTTTTCCAGTTACTTCTACAAGCTGTCCAGTTCCCATTTCAACCTTGGCAGTCACTTTTCTGTCAATATCCACCAACAAATCCTCTTTTCCTGTCATGTGATTGCTACACCCACTGTCCAAATACCAGATCTCTTCATCCCTTGTTACATCAGCACCACTTACATTGCTAGCATAGAACATTGTTGGTGCAGCTTCCACTTGAGTAGCATAGTTGATCTGCTGTGGTGTTTTCTTGCTGTAGCAGTCTTTTGCAATGTGACCAAGTTTATCACAGTTATAACACTTTGGCTTGCCCTTGAATCGACATTCACCAAAATGTAGCTTACCACAGTGTTTGCAGGGAGTTTTAGTGCCTTCACTTGCCTTGTTATCCCACTTCTTGCCTTTGGATTTCCAATTCTTATTCTGCTTGCTGTTCTGTTCTCCATTCTTAGTCTGTTTGGCATCTACACTAAGGCTAGCAAATGCCTTCTCTGTTCTGTTTTCAGAATGCCTATCTAAACGCAACTCAAAGCTCTTTAGTGAGGCAACAACCTCCTGCACCTCAATCTCATTCAGATCTCTAGAATGTTCAATAACTGAACATATAGAGTCATAGGTAGATGGCAGACTAATAAGCAGTTTTTGAACAATTCTCTCTCTAGGCAATTCCTCCCCATAACTTCTCATTTGATTAATTAAATCAAATAGTTTAGTAACATAGACAGTTAAGGATTCATCATCCTTCATTCTTGTATATTCAAATTCCCTTCTAAGGCCTTGCAATTTAACACTCCTTACCTGCTTATCTCCATGGAATTCTTGCTGCAGAATACTCCAGGCACCTTTTGATGTCTCTTCATGAGATATTCGTGGGAATATCTCCTCTGAAACTGCTCCTTGAATCAATCCAAGGGCCTTGGCATCCTTCATGAGTACCTCAGCAACCATGCCTTTCCCACTTGATTCTTCTGTCTCCTTTTTCTGATCACCAGATTCATCTGACTTTTTCAGATCCATACCATCAAGTCCTTTGATCACAAAATCCCACAGTCCATGAGATTTGAAGATGGTCTTCATCCTAATGCTCCAGAAATCGTAGTTCTCACCATTGAAAATTGGTGCTCTCAACTCACCACCACTTGATCCAGCCATGTTAGACTTAGATCTGCAGAACTCAAGCTCAGCTGCAGCTTCAATAGCTTAGCACAGAGAAACTCCCAGTATTACAAGATCAAACCTGGCTCTGAGGCCATGTTAGCATATTCAGAACATTATCATGCATATAGATTCAATCAAAACATGTAATAAATCTCAATGAAAATGCAGAGAGCTTTTGAGTAAAGAGAGGTCAGATTTCTGTGTGTGAGAGAGAGAGAGCTTTTAGAAGAATGCTTGCTGTATCAGCCCAGCACCAAAACATGTATATATCATGACACTGACAAAAACCGTTAGGGAGGAGATATTCCCTATTACATCACTAAATCTAGCCATTCAATCATTACCCTATAAGATAATGACAGGTGGCAAAATGCTATTACATTCTCTGCTGTACACTTGGACTATGATCCAAGGCAGCCTTCCTAACAAGAATAGAACCTTCATATTCTAATTCCATCACAGCAGCTACACCTATACACCAACAATAAACAACTTGGCATACATGATGACATGCTCATCAACTTTATGAGGTTACTTAAAGCTTATTACTTTGGGGGAAAAAAAAAACAGAAACTCACAAGAGAAAAGTTATGGATAAATGCAAGCTCCTCCATAATAATGTAGATTATTACAAATGCTTTTATGACGGTCAGTCGGTGACAAGGTTAGACTAGTTATCCTTATGAAGCTTCTTGATTTTTGTCCTGACCACAACAACTGGTCAATTAAGCCAAGCGAGAGCCTGTAATTCTGCCGCTAGCTTCCTGAATAAACACAACACTTTGCTTCGCTAAAAAGGCAAAGGCAAAGGCATTCACATAACAGAGCCGTGTGTCACTTTTTCACATATTCTTGAAATTCCTGAACCTTCCACTCTATAAAAACTCATTTTATCTCTCAACAGATTATAAACACAAGAAAACAAAGCAAAAGAAAGAAGAAAAACCATCATTTATCAGCTCATCAGTCTCTAACCATGGCAGGCATACCAGAAGTAACACACCCCCATAACCAATCATCTCAAGCAGCCAAAGACCCAGAATCCAATTCTCCATCCCTTGCCACTGTTACTGATCATCAGGACTCACAGACGCCTCAGCAACCACCGGCACCACATTCATCTTCATCATCTCCAGCAGAGGAGGAAGACACCAAGAAATATGGGACCCACATCATGGGAGCCCCAGCAGCCCCAAATGTCCACCCAGACAACCAGAGAGCCGCCCAATGGAAAGCATCTGATCACCAGCAAATTCACCAGCAGCAACAACCCTATGTCCAGTGCGCTCCCATAAACAAGCCCAGCAACAACCCTTTTGAGCCTGCGATCCACGTGTTCAATTCGTGGAGTGCCAAGGCCGAGACCATAGCTAGAAACATCTGGCACAACCTCAAAACAGGGCCCTCTGTTTCTGAAGCTGCCTGGGGGAAGGTCAACTTGACGGCAAAAGCCTTAACTGAAGGTGGATTTGAGTCTCTATTTAAGCAGATTTTCGCGACTGATCCAAACGAGAAGCTCAAGAAGACCTTCGCCTGCTACCTTTCCAGTTCCACAGGTCCTGTCGCTGGCACTCTCTATCTCTCAACTGCCAGGCTTGCTTTCTGCAGCGATCGTCCTTTAACTTTCACTACCCCATCTGGACAGGCAGCTTGGAGCTACTACAAGGTAAATAACACTGAATTAAATGAACCCTTTTGAGAAAATTGATGGAAGTAATTTGTATTGACTGGAAATCTGTGTTCTTGAACAGGTGATGATACCTTTGGCAAATATAGGTACAGTGAACCCTGTGGTTATGAAAGAGAGTCCACCAGAGAAGTACATTCAGATTGTCACCATAGATGGCCATGAATTCTGGTTTATGGGATTTATTAATTTCGAAAAGGCATCCCATCACCTCTTAGACAGCGTCTCAGATTTCAGAACAGCTGGGAATTCAGCGCAACCGGTTGTTGGCTAGAGCTTGAAGATGAATTTTCCTTTTGGATCCTCAGGATCATCATCTTCCTTTGAGCTTTGATTTTCAGAGTTTTGGCTTTGTTGATTTGTTTGTAGGATTATGGTTTAGTTGAATCTGTAATTCATTGTATTCTATCCTCTGCTTCCGTGTGTTTTATGTGTTTGTAAATTGTAACCTTTGTTTCAGATATCTACACATATTATATTATTTAGTGTAAATTAATGTTTTAAATATAATAAGTTCAAATTGAGTTTGCATACCTACGCTAACTTTACTTGTCGAACTGTAACTGGAGGTTCTCGTTTGGAAGTGATTTTGGATAAGTAATCTCAATTGAAGTGATTTGTGATAAGTAATCACAATTGACGCTATGGTTCTTTTCTGGTAAAACAATGAGGTTATTGCCCCATACATACTAAATTGTAAATTAATGTTTCAATATTATAAGTTCAAATTGAGCTGGATGCCTACTCCACTAGTGTTACACGTAGAAGTACAACTTTGAAATGAACTTAAAATATAGGATTACAATTGCAAACATGAAAGTGTCAAACAAGAAAGCCTTCCCCTTCATCATGTAAAGCATGCACTTGTCTTCGTAATGTGCATCTACAGTTTCAATTTTCCAGTAATACTGCAACACTACTGCAGGACATCTCAAATCAATGTATCAAAAGCGAAATAATAAAGATCAGATCCATCTAAGGGCCTAATTACAGCATGCGTCCAATATCCAGCAGCAACAAATTGCAGCCAAACTGCAAATGCAACACAAGAGAGGTTGGGATCAGTGAAGTGGTGGGAGAAGAACCAAGGAAGCCAAAAAGTAATTTTAATTATTGTCCTAATTTTTTTAGAGAAAACAGAAAAAGAACAAAAAGTAAAACACACATTTATTCAATTCAAGCCAAATATGATGATCAAATCAAACAATTAAAGAGCTTGTGGTTAACAGCAGGATATGGAGAACATGCACATACCAGCCTCTGAGGACTGAACAGCAGTCAGGTTCACCATCCTCTTGGTGTGAAGGGGGCGGGGGTGGAGTTGGGTTTGGCGGTGGCGGCGGATAATAGTAACCCTGATAGCCAGGTGGTGGTGGGGGGCCTGGAGGAGGAGGGTAGTCTGACGGCGGAGGGGGAGGGGGCGGCGGCGGCGGCGGCGGTGCATACTCTGGCGGAGGCAAGGAACATGTATTTGTCAAAACAAGCAATTAGTACATATAACATGAACCAGAAGGCTGGTTAAAGAAAATGTGGTTGGTGACTTGATCACTTGCCTGGCGGGGGTGGGGGTGGAGGCTCACCAGGAACAGGCCTGTAACTCATTGCTCTGCTTTTCGACTTCAATCCTAGCTTAGTGCAAAGGCTAGAAAACCAGTACAGAGAAGAGGGTTATGTCTGTTAGCTGTATATATAAACTATATAATTGACCACCCGGTGAGTCTAGGTGTGGAAATCATGTGGAACATGCTTTTCTCATTTCCATCGAGTTTTGGCTTCATTTTAGCATTATAATTTTAATTGATCTTCCCATAAAAATTCGAGCAATAAAACAAAGTTAATACAAAAACAAAAAGTTAACCTCCACGTAACTTCCACCTGCCATTCTAGAAGTAGAAGGTCACCTAACAGTCCACCCTTTACCAATTTAGAGAAGAAGAAAATAAAACCCAAAGAGAAACAGGAGCTTACTGCTTACCTGAGGGTCAGTACTCTATCCACCATTCAAGCCAGCTGAAGGAAGTTGAGCAAGACCCCTCATCAAAATGATAAATCATAAACTTATTAGGTGCTGTGCAGTTTGATAATTTTGAAAAGGCCTGGGATTTCACCTCCTAAACCTTGTGTCAGATTTCAAAGCCATTGAGAATGCACTGCAGGTCTGCAACTAATTGTCACAGATTTTTTGTAATTCATATATCCTCTGTTTTCAATGTTATAAAGTTGGATTGAGATTACATGTGCATATCGTAGAGGTTAGGTACTTTTGTATGTTCTCTACTTCAAAAAGAGACAAATAGAAAACAAAAAACTCAGAGAGACTGTTAAGATACGTAATAGCTGTCCAAAGCCCTGAGACTTCTCAAATCCATCAATTGCAGACCATAGCACCACACCTTACTCTCGAGCAATGCAAACAGATTATTGCAACTGTAGGTAACGAAGGTGTATCAAAACCCCAAGTTAAATCTACAGGTCTGTCTTTACAACACATTCAATCGGCTCATGTAAATCTTTACAATAGAACATCTCAAATGGTTGAGTTTGATCATGGTGCTATCACCTTTTTTCGGGGGATTTAACATGGTTCGATACTGTAACTACATCTGCCATTAAATTCTCCATTATATCAAACAATATGAACAACAAAAAAAGATCTCACTAAATGATGTAGAATAGATGACGGAAGCAATTGAAGAGGAGTTGGAGAGATGCGCGCGTAAAGGCAAATCTGAAAAACTATAAGTTTGGGCATTGCGCTCAGATTTGGGCGCATGACCCATCGATTCAAAGAGAACGACGTCACAAGTAAAACTCATCACTTTGCCATGACGTATGGAAATTTCAGGCATCCGAGATCTTTTAACAACCCAAAATCCAGTTTTTGTGTTTTAATAATTTTTGGAAACTTTGTTATTTTCCTATTTTGATTCCTTGTTTATTCCTAGGGTTTGTAGGATATTTAAACAACTTTAAATCCGTAGCTAGGATTATGTTATATTATTTCCATATTCAATAAACTTGAGGTTTCGTCTTTTTCACGGGGACATTTTGCAAAAGGCCAAAGGAGAGAAATATTTTTAAAATAAGCTAAAATAGACAAAAATGCCCTTATTTATTTTTGGATTTCCTAATGAATCTTTTATATTTGCATGTCTTTGGTTTGAAAATTGAGAGGTTTTTCTGTATTTTTTTTATAAAAAAAATTTACTTTTTTCAAAAGTGAAAATTTTTTTGTGGCTAAAATCTAAATTTACTTTGCAAGAACAGGGTGTCCACAGTCAACTCTCTCGAGCACAGTGACTTTCTCACTCTCAAAATTCATAGTGATATTGGGAAGCTACCTGAAAACCCAGTGCACTGACTAGAGCAAGTTGAATATATGGCAGCCATCTACTTCATTCAGAAATGTCACCGTCGAAAGTTATGGGCCCATGGAACGCCTAATGTTCGTCCCGGACCAATAACTGCTCAGAATCAGAAATAAAGCCCATCCACCATGTAACCCAACCTAACGTGATCTGCACAATGTTTGGCCTTCTAACACAATCTCACCTAACAATTCATCCTCTAAAAATTCAGCAAAAAAAGTAGAAAAGAAAATTTGAATCCTTTACCAAAACCATTGTAACTCAACATGAGAAATCATAAACTCTATGTTACATTACATACATGTATATTCTTACACAATGTGCGTAAGATTTCAAAGCAAGTTGATAATGTACTGCAACTGCTTCTTAGGTTAGCTATAGCAGACGGATTATGTCTTTCTGAGTCCTTCAATTCCTCTTTACAATCTTGATGTCCACAATGCAATTGACATATATATATATATATATACGGAAATTATGCTATGCGGATATCTGGATGTTGTGTGGATGTTGTGTATGTTGTACTACTCCTCCATGCTTTCCTCCTTATTTACTATGACGTCCACACGATAGTAACGTGCAGAGATCTAAATAAGAGAATAATATTTGTGTGTGTAATCAGTGGAGGCACAGTTGCTCGGTTTCGGTTTTGTTATTCATTTATCCTCTGTTTTCTTGGATTTATATGTTAATGTGTTCCTTACTGCCTCACTGACAGTTGGTCGAGCACACTGCCGTGGCTAATATTTAAGCAGGAATAAAAGGGTGGTTAAGTGGGTTTAGTTGAAGTAAAACATGCAATTAATATTTGCAAAATTAAAGATGGGGACATACTTTTAAGTAGTTTGAAATTAAAGATGCAAAATGGAAGAAACACACAAGGAGTGGGGGATAGAGAAACCGACAAACAGAGATTCCATATGTACAGACTCTACAGAGAAACGTCTGGATCATTAAAAAAAAGGATAGATGGTAAATTCAAAATACAGTATATATATATGTATATATATATATAGGCTTGTAAATAATAAGAGGGTCCTTATCAGTTACCCTCCCCAGGCTCCAGTCCAGTACTTACCAGTATCAGTCCCTTTGTCTTTGACCATGCAATGCAATGCAACTCACTACTCACTCAAAGAAAGAGAGAAATTATTAAGACACAGAGGAGAGAGAGAGGTTTTAATTCTTCCCCTTCCTTTGCCTCTCTCTCTCTCTCTCTCTCTCTCTCTCTCTCTCTCTCTCTCTCTCTCTCTCTCTCTCTCTCTCAGTGTCTCATGTAACATTACATACATACATACATGTCACAGTCTCACCACCTTCACCTTCAACTTCACTCATCTGCATAATATACAGAGCCCAGAGTCCACAGGGGGCACACTGCCACAGTGCACTCTTTGATGCATAGATTCCTTTAATTCTGCCAACCAACCAGGAAAGCTTCCTTTGTTTTCTCCACACTAGTCCCAGCCAGCCAGCTATATATATTCTTTCTTGGACCATATATATATATATACATGCATCCATCCATCTTACCTGATCTCTTTCTATTGTACCAAATTATTCAACCATCACCATCCATCTATCTCTGTCTCTCTGAAATTCGAATCTTTTAGGACAGAGGGCCTCGAAATCCTACAAACACAGCAAACAACATATGCACCATGCATGTATATGTATATTAAATTTAACTTCTGCCATATATATTATTAACTCAATTATTCAATTCTACTGTAAAAACATTTTTTACAATGGTAACATCGTTAGTGTGTGTACATATGCACATGATGTCGCTTTTCAAGGCTCCTTGTCATTTGCATAGGCTCACTCTCTCTTGTGGAGAATCGAAGTGAGGACATGGATCAGACTTGGTGCCGATATGCACAAGGAATGCAGTAATGAACTTTACAAATGCCGGAAGCTAAAGTTTTGAAAGTGATATTTGGATTCGCTTCGGAATTCGGATACCCATAAACACTCGGAAATGAGATTAGGTGAGTCAGATTTGTCTTTTCTTCGCCATTTCAAAATTTTGGAGCTAAAATCACTCTCTTGAAATTCCATAGCGCCATAGCTCACTCTGCAGAATTCAAAGTAACCACTTACATTACATTACATATATATAAATATTTTAAGAATATGGTTTTTGTGTACATTTTAAAAAAAAAAAATTACTAGTTCTCTTGAAATGGAGAAATAATTACATAAAACGGGAATAATACTAATTTTCTATTTTCAGTTAATCACGGTATGTCATGCGTGATAACTTTTTCAGTGGCATTCTGTGATTGGCCGGAATTAGCAAAAATGTGCTATTCCTATTTCATATAAGTTTTTTTTACTTGAAATGGCCCTTGAAAGTTGCCCCACAACTTTTTATGGGAAAAGTTTTCCTTTATAAGATGACTAAATGACATAAATCACAGTGAACATTTCCAAACAAAATATTTTCAGTTCCTTTCGAAAGTTATTATAGATCTTCTCCAATAACGTGCTGCAATAGAAAGAACATAAACAAAACAGTGGTAGAAATCTGCATCAAGACGACAAGAACACATGACATCATGGGACAAAACTTATAATGTTTGGGCAAAAAACTAATGATGTATGGTCTGGAGGTCAAACGATACAGCACCAAGGATTCTCTGTGCTGATAATAGTAAAGGTCGATTAGAACATGGACATAGGAGGAGGAGGAGGAGGAGGAGTGTTGAAATTAAACTCGGTAATGTCGACCAACCATCATGCATTTTGGGACCCTCAAAGTTGTCATCTTTTGAAATTGAAAAGGAAAAAGAAAGATATTCTCCCTGACTCATAATTTTATTTGGACAGAATTTGTCCTGCATGCTTATAATCTCTTCCGCTTCATGGTGGAAACTCCGGTTTGTGTTTCTGCCTTCAACAAATACCAAATCCTAATACATTTTTATACGATCCCTAATCTTCTAACTAATTAGGAAATTAATCCCTTGACTTTTGGAATTTGAAACCGCATGAAATGATGAAATGGTATGACAAGAGAAACCCACAAACTACAGTAGAAAGCACATTAAAACTTTTAAAAAGTATATTATTATTATATTACAAGAATTTTAAAAAATTCTCAGAGCAAAACTGTTTAGCGCTGACTTTTTTTTATACCATCCATTGGGATTGGGATTAGACTCATTCAATGTAAAATTCTACAATTATTTTTTTATGTCAAAATTCTACAAAAATCTTCAAATTATTTATTACTAATCTTACAAATTAGATTGGTTTTCTCTTGTATAAATCAGTTTACCAAATTAAACAAACACACCACGAGTCCTCCGGCATAGGCATGGCCAATGAACGTTTCTAGGCTATGGAAAGGTAAAGGTGGCCGCAATTTATTTATTTGGGCAGCCTAAATTAAAATTTTGACTTTGGTTTAATTGATTTTTTTTCTTCACCAAAGCTTTTGCGTTCAGCTACACGCCATTACTTTAGCAAAACCCACTCCATCCACTACTCACGCGTGCATTGAAGGATTTTGGAATATAGTTGGCTCATACAAATTTTTTTTTATGTGATCTTTGACTTTCGATGAGAAAAATCATTAATTAATATAAAATGAATTAATAAAATTCCAACCAAGAATCTTAGAATAGCAAGCATTGTCAATATGTATTATTAATTAGGTACCAGAGGAAGAGGGATAAATTTAAACTTTGATTTTGGGTGTGTGGACAAATAGTGCTTTACATGACAGCTACAACAAAGCTTACATATTTCGGTGTACTGTAAATATAGGATTAACCCTTATACCTAACTAAGACTAGACCTACCACTTGCATAAAATGCTATGGTTATAAATGACTCCACCACATATTGGATTACTAATTAGTTCTTAGTTTAATGATAAGTTCAATTATCATATTGTCGGATCACTTTGGATCGGCAACCAAATCTAGCGAGGTATGAGTGAAATTTGCTCATTTTGATGAATGGGCTTTGTTCTGTAGCTCGATTTCATATGTGCGTAGTGGATGGTATATCAAATGCGGAGATTAATACTTTTAATCACATAAATTATAAGTCTCTTGTAAATAATATGGCATTTTAAGTTGTTAACTATCAATCAACACTCTAAATCGTGCTTCCAGTTCATTGGTTCTATTGATTGAATGACATGATGGTCATGGTCCTGGTTTTAGTGTAATAGCTTGACAAATCAAATTATCGGATAAGAAAGAACAACTACCATATATGCGTATGACAAACATTGACATCCATTAATATCTGTCCTCCAAGGAAACAAATTGCAGAGTTTGCGTAATAAATTCTTAGCGGAATTATTGCGGGTTCTCATGATATGATTGATGAGTACTTTGTTAAATAATAACGAATAATCTGGATATTAAAAAAAATATGTAGAAAATGTGAAGATAAATAAAATAAGAGATGATCATGGAACAAAAGAGAAGGAAACCTACACGTCGCAATCATTACCAAATATAATTCCTGCTACCTTGTTTCTACGCTGGCACTGTAGGGTCTCGTCTATGCCACTCCCATGGCCTCTCTCCCAAACAATTCAACCAAAATTTAAAAAAAAAAACAAAGGATTAGTTAAACAACAACCACCAAACTAATAACCCATTTGTAATCTGTCTATCAATTCAGAGTCTCAGACTCAGTGGAGCTTTTTAGAGCACAAATGGATTCTAGTTTCCGGGATGGATAGAGAAAGAAAAAGAGCAAAACAAAACAAAACAAAAAAAAAAAGTGGAGTAAGAAATTGAAGAGAAATGAATGTGATGGATGATCATGGGGAGCCATTTTCGGATCGATCAAAGTGGAGAAGTTGACCAGAGCATTTGGGGCAGTCTTCGAGCTGTTTTGGAACCATGAAATACATGAGACAGGCTTTGCAGCCAGCCACTACCAACACATTATTATTATTATTATTGTTGTTGTTGTTGTTAATATTATTGTGCTCGTTATTGTTAATATTCTCTATCTTCTGCAGCTGGTACCTCTGTCTGCACGAAGATGGCGACGACTCAGTCGAAGACTCTTCGCTATCATAGGAGCTATTTTCGTCTTCTGAGTAGTATTCTCCACTGTATTCTGCTCTTGCTCTTGGATCTTCTTTTGCTTTCATCCCGTTCCTCCAGTTTATGTAGTAAATCTCCCCTGTCTGCAAATAAGTAAACATTAATTAGAATTAAACCCATCATCATACAATTAATTAACACCAGCACCTTAAACAAAAAATTTGGTCTTTGTACTTGTTGGCTTTGTAAGTTGAACAAGTAAATGTACTGGCTATTGAAAACGACTGTGTATCATAAAGCCCAGATTTTTATTTTATTTTTAAAGTTTCTCTCGTTTGACATATTGCAGAGTTTGCAAACCAAACAGAGTTCTCCTTTATTGCAACCAGGAGAGGAAAATCTATCATGAGATGATCAAACACAGAAAAGAAAAAAGTTAATCTCTTTTTACTGAAATGTACCAACAGGAATGTCAAAACCAGTGAAGCTTTTCTTTTTTGAGTGAAAAGTAAAAAGCTTTGAAAAGAAAAGCTTCTTCCCTTTCTGAGGATTTTTGGTCTGGAATGGTACCCTATCTTGACTCTGAGATTTATAAAAGAAAGGGCTTTCCTTTTTTTCTTAGCTTTCAACTAAAGAGAGCATGAAGCATTAAATACTGTAAGCAATTAATGAAATTAAAGAGAGAATAAAGCATTAAATACAACAATCCATGAGTGAAAGCTCCCCTGTACATTCAGAAAGTTGAGGAATTTATTGAAGAAGTTGCAAGATCTGCCATGTTTTTGCATTTATTCAAGCTTGAAAAAGGATAAAAAGACCAAACAAAAACATGGGTTTTATTAGTTGAAGAAGGAGGAGGGAAAAGAACCAACCTTTAAATCGAGGCATTGTTCCCAATGGTAAGGAAGAGAGACATGGGAGTTGAGCTCTAAAGTGGCGTCATTGCTGTAATTGGGAAGCAGTTGATTCAGGTGCGCAATATCATCTGAGGTTGATGAGGTTGAAGACGATGACCTTCCCTGCCGCGTAACGCTTGACGCTTGCCCTTCACCGCCTGTGAAGATGCAGCTGCTGCTCTGTTGCTGTTGCTGGTGGTGATGATGGTGGTTCAAGGAGCAGTTTTGGAGAGACCTCTCCAGAGAAGCAGCAATCGTCGCCATGTTTGGAGCTGTCATTGACTCTCAACAACACAGAAAACCCCAGAATATGATTGCAAAAATCAGCTTCAACAATCAAAACAAAATCAGTCACAACAGAGAGACTCACAGAGAGAGAGAGAGAGAGAGAGAGAGATTAAAAGGTGGGATTTTGGAAGGGCAAATATAACAAGGGAAGGGACTTCAAAACTTTGGGTAGAGTCACACAAACAGGTAGAGGCAGGCAGGGCGGGGTAGAATGATTGGAGCTCACGCCCTGTAAATGCGCGTGGGGATCTTTGAGCTCATACCGGGTGGGACCACTATGCACTTTGTCTCACATGATCGCTTCCCTTTGCTGAGGATCACAGGCGCCACGGAGGCGCGTGAAAGTAAACAATGCTCCCCAATTACAGAAAAAGTTAGTTAAATAAAGCTGATGGAATAATTTTGGGAGGCTTCAAATTAAAAAGCTAAAAAAAGAGCCAGTAAATTCGCAATTACCGAAACTGAATGCCGGAACTTTCTTTAACAAACAATTAACAGTTTCTAACCAATGAGAGTTGGTTTAGTTGATAAAGTTGTTGTATTGTGTGTAGTTTTATCAGTGTTTGAGTTCAGTTGTCAATAATAAGTCTTCTTGCTAAAGGTTATGCGTATATTTTGGAGTTGGTGGTGAGAGTAAGAAATATCTTTTGAAATTTTTTTTAATAAAAAAATAATAAATAAACAGTTTTTTTTTTTTCCCTTCAAATGTTGGGAACTTGGTCGATTTTTCCAATAAAATAAAAAAGAAGTTGGTGGGGTTTTGAAATGGCGGGACTAGGGGCTTGGCAGACGTGTCTGACCACGCGCGGACTCTCCATAAATGCAAAATCCACACAAACAGAATTGAGATTTTTTTTTAATACTTAGAAACTACGATAAAAAAATAATAATTGTGGGTGTGGCAATATTTTTATTTGTTATGTAGTCATAAATATCAGTAGTCTTCATATGAGGCCGTGAATCAAATTTGGCAGTTGAAACCCATGATATATATATCCTAGCTGTCCTAGGGCAATTTGGCCGGTTTGGCTAGACATGAAGTTTTATGAATTTAAAGTCAAACCACATCAATGTTAATTATCACTAAGCACTAGCTTGTTCATGAATTAACAAGGAAAAATCTTTTGATGGATCAAGTTTATGATCCTTTTTCAACGTAATAACCTATGGACACACTGTTGTACCATGTGGTAATTAATCATGGAAATCATGGACAAGTTAAATATTGATCATGATTGGACCTCAAATATTAGTTGAGAATTTAAAGTCAAATTACCTCTAAATCCCCAAATCTTACTCACACTTTTCAGCCTTGATCCTTTTAAACGTGCGCCAATTAAGTGCTCCTTTTTTATAAACTCGCTGTTTAATTTATAATCCTAACACCTAAACCCTCTTTTTACTCAAGTCAAACGTGTGTTGAATGTTTCATCTACTTGTCTTGAGATTTTTTATTTTTTGCTGAAGTTAGAAAGGGAATTATGGAAATTCACATACAAGGGTACCATAGAGACTTGAATCCAGGACTACTAAGAAATACACTAAAAACGTTAATCCAACTAACACCCTGTTAGTATCATGCTATTCACAATTGCATATTTAGTATCTACCATATAGTAACGCTAGCATGTTACATTAAATGATTAAACCAATGTGGCTTGAAAAGGGTCCGTTATAATATTGGTTCCCTCCACCCCGAGCTAGATAGATAGCATGTTGATTTTAAAACATAAACTAATTCAGAATCAAATATCAACATTCACCATTAAAAGCTCTCGTTTGTGTACAGTACAGTTAGACTTTTGGAGCCCAAGATGGATTTTAATAAAAATAAGGTTTCAATTCTTTGAAGAAAGAGAGAATGTTTACAGTTGATTATTTTATTTCAAGTAGATAAACTATTACGAAATTAATAGTGGAGGCAAACAAAAGGACGAGATGAGAGGACAGAGCGAATGTATTGGGGGAGCTGCATGTTTCTTTATGTATGCATACATGCATGTATATATCATGTATGTATGGGAAGGGAGGTAGAAATATTATTGGTGCAGAATATATAAATTAAGCAAAATGGGGTTGTTTTTGTGATGAAGTTCACGAGATGGGTGATGGCTGGGGGCCGTGGGGAATATTGGGAGGGAGCTAGCTAGGGTCTGAGCTTGCTCTGGTGGGAGCTTTGAGACCCAATATCACTCGGATTTTTCCTGTTAGTGGAATCTATTCTCCTACTTTTACCAGTCTTCCTCCTGACACCAACTCAGCAACTCAGAAACTCTCTCTCTCTCTCTCTCTCTGCATTAATATTCCCTCTGCTGCGATGACCAGCGGGGAGAGTCCTTGGGATGTTCCACTGCTTTTGTATTTGTATGCAAATTCGGAAATCCGTCTCACGGATTTCATTGCAATCCCATTTTTCAAATTCTTGCTAATTAATTATCTAATTTAATTTCAAATTTCTCTGAGCAAGAAGAAGATGTCCCACTTTTCATGACCAAAGGCATGTCACTTTCTTTTTATTAAACAGAAGAGAAAATATCGTATACCCTTAACAAACCAAACTCCAAGCTCAGAATTGGAAAGAAGCTAAGCAATATTGTTATTAAAGTATTATTTTCAAACACTCATCGGTACTGTGAGTCAATATTGCAATACTGCATGTGTACGTATGGTCAAACATGGCTGGTTTGTTGCTTTTCTTTCACAAATATTAGTGGAGTGACTCTGTATTTTTATTTATTTATTATTTTTGGGTTCAATTCAAAATATATGTATTACCCCGTGGGCCTTTGTTCAGCTTTAACTTAGTGCTATGGCAGGTAATAGACTCATGGCATCAGTCAAGATGTACAAGACACACACACACACACTCTCTCTCTCTCTCTCTCTCTCTCTCTCTCTCTCTCTCTCTCTCTCTCTCTCTCTGTGTGAAACATCGCATTAGGGTTGAAATCTAGATTAGCAACATGGAAGGAAGATTATATATAAAAAGAATGAAATATTGGTATGTTTGAGCGAGATTTCCAATTCATTCCCTGCACATGTAGCGATGAGTAATGTGAGTTGAGGGGGCCAAGGTAAGGGAACATCCGCTAGTGGGCTAAGACGTGCTCCTCCCTCCCTCCCTCGCTCCTGGTGCTGGGTGGGTGCGCACGCAGTTTATTTATATTGTGGATTGTGTTCATTGGAAGGGAAGCTCCATAAAGCTTCTTGCACGGCACCTACATTGCTCTTTTCTCTATAAATTAATATGCTTTTTTACATCCATCTCACATTTGTGTTGTTGGATCATAATCATAAGATGAGAGCAATGGGTTGAAATCTGAATGAGGGTAATTAGTACAGAAAAATAAGATAAGCCAAGAGATATTTAAGATGCTAACTTCTGTCGGTCGCCTAACTTTAGCACTTGAGCAATTGCATTAATGCCAAGGGAATTTGGTTTTATTTGCTCAAGAAGAAAGAAAGTAAAAAATAAATGTACCTGAAAAAAAAAAAAAAAGGATGAACAGAGGTTTTTGAAGGCTTGGATGACCAATATCAATATGGCAATGAGTGTTAAGCAGTGGGACTCCTGGTGTGGATGGGATGGGATTGGTTAAGACATCCCATTTCACATGTCCTTGTTGCCTGCAAAATTTTCTCTGTGTTTGGTTGTTGTTGTGGTTTTCTTTGTGTTTGGTCCCTTCAACAGGGTACAATGCATGCAGTGGTTTAAAACAATCACTTGATGGAAATCTATCATAGTTTACCACTTTTGAAAAATAAAAATAAAGAAATTAAAGTTAATTGACAATTACAAACAACTAGATCTCTTAATTCACGTCATACTGTAATCTAACGATCAACAATCGTAATTTCAGAAATCAAATCATTAGGGCGTTTCCAGTGGCCCAGGCTGGGGTGGGGGTGAGGGCCCAAAATTCATTTCCAGCAACAAGGGCTGGCCCGAAGGCAAAGTCAGCCAACGCGCGAGCTCGAATTTTGGACTGATGTCATCGCTAACTTCAGGTTGGCGTCAGCCCTCCAATTCAATTTTTTTTTTACCGTTTGCGTGCACGCGAGCGCCAGCTTCCGTCAACAGCTAGAAGCTACGTGGCGGTGTCTGGGCTCTCCAATTTCTTTTTGTCCTCCAATTCTATGACATCCAATTTTTTTGCAATAAAATTATTATACAAAATAGAATTTTAAAAAAAAAAATACCCAAAAATTATTGAATTTTTTGGGATGGGATTGGTTAAGACATCCCATTTCACATGTCCTTGTTGCCTGCAATATTTTCTCTGTGTTTGATTGTTGTTGTGGTTTTCTTTGTCTTTGGTCCCTTCAATAGGGTACAATGCATGCAGTGGTTTAAAACAATCACTTGATGGAAATCTATCATAGTTTACTACTCTTGAAACATCAAAATAGAGAAATGATCTCTTAATTCATGCAATACTGTAATCTAACAATCAGCTAGCTATCGTAATTTCAGAAATTGGATCATTAGCATCCTACATTCAAGACAGGTTTATTTATGCCCATGCCCTTACTTCTTTTCTTTGCTAAAAAAGAAGAAGAAGAAGAAAAATAAGGGGTAATGCACAACAAGGTCATTCAATTATTGCAGGATCTTATCCATTACAGTGCGTTCGGATGAAGAATTTAAAAGTACAAAGGAATTCATGAATGATGGAATTTAGAATGACGAAAATCAATGGTCTAGAATTTGTAACTTTTTTGTTTGGGTAATGAATTTTTTGTTGTTGATAAATTCCATGATTGCATTCATAATTCAACCAAAAAAGTCACTAGCCACAAAGAGCCAATACAAACTAGCCACAAAAGGGCCATTACAATAACGGAGCGTTCTAACATCAAAATTAAGACAATTTGATGTGTCTTCACTAACTATCATGCAGGATCGAAGAAACTCTGGCATAGGCATCCCAACTAAGATTGTAAACTTAGAATAATTTTAAAAAAAAAGTGGTGATTTCCCCACTCCAATTTTATCCACTTACACTCCATTTTATAACTAAAAAATGAGTGTAAGTGGATAAATTGGACTGGGGAAATCATTCCATTAAAAAAAAGATAATGCTTGAAAAAACAAAGCCATAACAATACAAATAAAACTTTCACAAGGGAGAGATGAAAAGCTCTCACAAAGGAAAGCTGAAAAACTCTCACAAAAAGGAGAGGTGAAAACTACCAGAGAACCCAAAGAGTCTCTGCAACTGATTCCAAACATAATGAAATTGCAAAAAAGATGGTGGTGGAGATCCGACGCCGAAATGCAGGTGAAGATTCGACGCTAAGATGCAGCCACCTATAATTGTTGAATGAAAATTATAACAAAACTAAGACAAATAGGGAAAACCATTTGTCTTTGAAAATGGGGAAAGAGGTGAAAGGAGGAATAGAAGAGGGGAGAAGGGGGAAGAACAATGACTTCCTCCCCCCTCAAAGTGAAAAAGGCTTTATGAGTGTTTTTTGGGAGAAATGGGGCTAGGGTTTTGGAGAATAAATTATTAATCATCGATATTTAATTATGTTTGGGTAACAAATTTAAATACATAATTTAACTTTTATTTGTAAAGTTATCTTTTTTTAAAACTCAATCTCTCTTGGAATTTTAAAAAAGACGACTTTTAGATTAAATTTAAAATTGAGATTTATGACCTCCAAATTCCATGTTTTTTTTCCATGCGAAAATTTTAAATTTCTATGTTTAAAAACAAAAAAAATCCAAACACTGGAATTAGGTCATGTCAATTTAGAAATTATGACTTCTGTCAAAATCTCAAGTTTATTTCCCTCATCCAAACGCACCATTATGGTATGCTTCTGTGTTACAAGCTGAAACCTGTTTTTTTTTAAACAAGTGATAATTTGGGCATCAAGATTGAAAATTTTGCAGGTGAAAATAGAGGGAGACTCTAAGACACTTATACAAATTGTTACAAGAAAAACTGATACACCTTGGAACTTAAAATCCAGATATTTGGCGACTACTTGCAAATTTTGGCTACTAAAAAGAAAGCTAATATGGTTACTAATCAATTAGCTAAGAATAGGAATGAGTATAATAACTCTTCTATTTGGTTTACTAAATTTCCAATGGATGTAGTTATTATGTTTCACTTTAATATGTAAGAGCACTTCCACCAGTTGACTCTTGCCATAGCAAGATTAGCCCTAGGGCAGGTACTATTCACGTGAATAGTGGCTGCCCTAGCCCCCTCCAGCAAAATGTGTTTCCAGCAGTTGGGGCTTGCCATGGCAATTACTATTCATTTTTTTGTTTTTTTTCACAATTTTGTTTACTTAAACAATTAATTTGGATAATATTTTCAGATAAGATTTTTGGGTTCCTACGTGTCAATACTATTCATATCGGATAAGATTTTCGGTTTCAAATTTCAGATAAATTTCAGATACATTTCAAAATTCAAATTTCAGATAAATTCAAAATGTCCAATTTCAGATACATTTCGGAATTCAAATTTCAGATAAATTTGAAATTTGAAATTTCATTTGAATTTCAAATTTCAGATAAGATTTTCACCCTCTAAGATTGCGCCGCGTGTCATATCTATCTGTGTACATTTTTCTATAAAATCAGAGGTTCAGCTCATACCTCCCACACCAGTTCTTCTCTACATTTCCATTTCTCAAATTTTAGATTTCATTCTCCATTCTCAATGGCAGACATGGAAGAGGTTTTGGAGAGGCAAGAGCGAGAAACTAGAGAAAGAATGCGTAGACGAGCTGCAAGCAAAAGGGCGCAGAGAGAACTAGATGAGCAACTTGGCATAGCAGTTGCTTTGCTGGAGGAAGAAAAGCAGGCTCGCCGTGGTTCACGAGAAGGCCGTCGCCCAAATGTGGACAGACATAGACATAGACATTCCCGGGGTAAGAATCTTATGAAAGATTATTTTATCCCACAATCTCTGTACTCTGATGTTCATTTTCGAGGGAGATATAGAATGCAACCCCATTTGTTCAATAAAATCATGCATGATATTTGCAATTATGATGAATATTTTGTTCAAAAGAGAAATTGTGCTGGAAATTTGGGACTTCTTCCAGAGCAGAAGTTCACAGCTGTGATACGAATGTTGGCGTATGGGTCATCTGCTGATCAGGTGGATGAGATTGCTCGGATGGGGAAGTCCACTATTTTGGAGAGTTTGGTGCGATTTTGTGATGCAGTGGAAACTCTGTACACCAGAGACTACCTCTGCAGACCTACGCCCAGGGACATGCAAAGGCTTCTCCAAAAAGTTGAGTCTCGAGGATTCCCTGGCATGATTGGTAGCATTGACTGCATGCACTGGCAGTGGAAAAATTGTCCAACTGCTTGGCAAGGGGACTACGGAAATAGAAAAGGGCAGAAAAGTATCATCCTGGAAGCAGTTGCTGGTTTTGATACATGGGTTTGGCACGCCTTCTTCGGAGTTGCCGGATCTCAAAACGATTTGAATGTCCTAGGTCAATCCCCGGTGTTCAATGATGTTTTGAGAGGTGAAGCCCCAAATATCACATATGAAATTAACAATACCATCTACCAGACCGGGTATTATCTAGCTGATGACATATACCCGAGGTGGACAACATTTGTGAAAACAATTCCACATCCCCGATCCCATAAGGAAAATTTTTTTGCTCGCTATCAAGAGGGGTACAGAAAAGATGTTGAGAGGTGCTTTGGTATCCTTCAAGCTCGGTGGGCTATTATCAGGGGCGCTGCACGCCTATTTGACGAGGAGGTGCTTAGGAGTATAATGATGACTTGTATCATCCTCCATAATATGATTGTGAAAGATGAATATGATTACGATGCTGATGACGTGTATGAACCAAATCCCATGGACACGGCCCTAACACGAATTTATGAAAAACCAGTGGGGCCAAATAGAGAAGCAATGCAGCATGAACCATTGGTTAGAGACGGTAGTTTCATGCCTCGTATGATTGATCGCTACACGGAGATGCAATCGTCGTATATTCATGAACACTGTCAAGTTGACTTGATGGAGCATTTATTGGCGGTGAAAGGCAATGAAGGAAATGAAGGTCAATAAAGTGAAGTGAAGAAGTTGTTTTTATTTTATTATGTTTATGTTGTATGTTGTTTATTTTTGTTGTGAGTGGGTTGTTTATGTTTTATGCTTTGGTTGTGGGTTGTTTATTTTTTATGCTTTGGTTGTGGTTTGTTTTTTATGTATGGAATGTTTTGAATAAAAAGGATTTTTGTTGAATATTTTCTTTATTGACTAAAAGAAAAGCAATACAACTCATAATAAAATAAAATACATGAATTAAACAAAACAAAAAATACAATGAAATGAAAGGTACATAAATTAAAGAAAACAAAAAATACAATGAAATCAAAGGTACATGAATTAAAGAAAACAAAAAATACAATGAAATCAAATGCAAGTAAACTAAGACATGAAAGGCAAACAAACTATTTTAATGGTTTCCATCATTTAACCAATCCGTGTTGCTAGGTCCATCGTCACGAAAAAGTCTTCGTCTCATAACATCCCTTCGTTCTAGCTTCCAATATTGTTTTGTTTCAGGGGACATATGGCTTGTATCCATGGCCATGGTTTCCCGATCTTTTTTTTCAATGTTTTGTTCGCGTACATACTCCCTTTCTTTGCGTACATACTCCCTTTCTTTTGCATATTCTACTTGAATAGCCATATCGTGCTCTTGTTGTTTCAAGTCCATTTCAATTCTCATGGCTTGGTGCTTTGAAAGTTCCTCCAAAAATTGAGATGCATTCTTGCTAGAATTACTCCCTCTCTTCGCCTTCGCCGCCTTCCTCCCAATAGGCCTTGGCTCATTTTCAATGGGTGAGTCTAGATTCATCGGGGAATCCATAGGTGAATCCGATGCCGGCGTCTCACGAAGTGGAGTCTCGTTCAAGACTACCGTCGGACCGGTTGGAATAATTTGGAATCTCTTACAAGTCTTCACCACCTCCCAACAATGGGTATGGTTGAAACTTTTTTTCCCTTGGCCAGTAGCACCAAACCATATTTGTGCTTGTATAATCTATAAAAAAAAAAAATGAAATGGAAATGCAAGAGAATTTTTAAAATATTGGCAATGCAACATGTAAAAAAAAACTAATGGAAATTAAAGAAATAATAAAAAAATGCAACATGTATTAAAAAAAACTAGAGACATATTAACAAAATATATAAATTGCAAGAAACATTTAAATAAAAATTAATATGACATAGAAATTAATAGAAGAAAAATGACAAATAATTTACCTCACTGCTAAGATTTTCTCCGCTTCGATGGTTGTCAATCGCTTTTGCTAAGGCATTTCTCCATTTCCCCAACTCTTTATTAAGAACTTTCCACCTACTGGATAATGCCATTTCTGTACGTGTAGAACCAATTGCCCTTTCACAAAATGCTTGATGAATTTTTTTCCACATATGAGAAAATTTAATCTCATTGCCCGTTACGGGACAATGACTAACTTGGACCCAAGCCTCACACAAGCTAACATCTTCCATCATGCTCCATGCCCCTCCATTTTCATTAGAAGAACCCATAATATGCTAGAAAAAAAATTACAACTTCAAAGTGAAAAAATATTGAATAGAAAGTGAATAAAATTTGAGGAGAAAGTGAACAATAGTAGAAGGAGAAGAAAATATATGAGGAGTTGGTGTTAAAAGTGAAGAGTATTGGTTGGTATTTATACACAAAAAATTCTGTAATTTTTGTGTATTTTTTTAAAAAAAATTCGATTTTTTTTCAATTTTTTTTGGCAGAAAAATTGGCTGTCGTTGGATTGAAGAAAAAATTCCAATCGGAGCGACCAGAGGCCGCCACGTGTCAAAGAGCCGTTGGCGGCACTGTAGCGTTGATTTGAATTTTTTTTTAACGTTGGCGCGTGCAATGCACGCGCTAACGGTAAAAAAAAATTCAAAATTTCAGGGCTAGCGTCAGCTATTTTGTCCCAGACTTCGGGTCCGAGCTTGGGCCGAATTCGCCTTCGGACCTGCCCGTTTTGCTGGCCCCCACTCTCGCCCGGACTGGACTTTTGCTGGACTTCGTTTTTTACCCCAAACTCCCCCCAGCCCGAGTTTTCCAGCCCTGCTGGAAATGCTCTAAGGAAATAAGTTTCCCCTTCCCAAAGGGGATCTCATTTGTAATGTTTTTCTGTTTTTTTTTTAAAAATAAAAAATAAAAAAAGGCTTTTTGATTGTATTGAGTTTACACATGGCCACTCTCATAAAAGTCCAGTCCAGGGTTGAAAAACTGGAACCCCAAGTGATAAATCACCAACATTGAAAATTGAAATTGGAGCAAGGCTTTTGGGTTTGGGCCTGCCCTTCCAATAACAGCAACAAAAAAACAAAACAAAAAATTATATAAAAATTTAATACGTGTAGCAGTAAATAGCACGCGAGAGGAACTTCGATGGAAGGTAAGAGGTGACGGAGGACCCAAATTGGTTCAATCAAAGTAAGAACTTGGAACTTTCGTGGTTTCTAGAAAGAAAGATGTAAAAGTCAATAATCCCAAGCCCGGGGCATTAAAGTCATTATAAAAAAAAGAACAAAATTTCCCATCTGTGCTCGAGGACCCCTTCTTGCTTCTTCTCTTGTGAAATCAGCCAATTTCTGTTTCAATTTGATTCACCAGACCCCTCAAAACACAAAGATCACAAGATTTGATCGATCACCCCTCACAAACAAAACAGAGAGAGATGTCGAAGGTGGACGAGCCGGTGATGGGCGTTCCGTTCTACGTCGTACAGAATCCTTACCAAGCAGGCGCGATCCCCCCAAACGCCGTCTATGGCGACCCAAAGGGCATCCCTATCCACCAAACCATTTACAGAGACACTCCCGCTCCCTTCAACTGCGTTTACTGTGGTAATTCCGGACTTACCCACGTCAGGTAAATTCCGGGATTTCTTTTGGCGCAGGAGATTTTGGTGTCTGTTCATGTTATTGTTGATGGTTGAAATTGGTTTTGATCATTGATGGTCTTTGATGTTTGAATCCCAGATCAAAGCCAAGCCTGGCAGCTGTTGTGGCTTGCATGATGCCTATGTTTCTTGGATGCTGCTTTCTTTTGCCTTCATGCGACTGTCTCTGGCATAAATATCATCATTGCCCAAGTTGCCAAGAGAAGGTAAACTAACCACTCTCTCGATTCTGAGCCTATCTTACTCTGTATGCTTTGATCACTTTGATTTTTGGTTAGAAATTTATCATGGGTTTTGTTTTGTTTTCTAGGTTGGTGATTTTGAGAAGTCAGATCCTTGTATTGTTGCGGATCCTCCACACTGGACAGAACACAGCTTTGCACTGCCTGCATGACCTTCACTTTGTGTATGCGGCTTCTTCTCCGCTTCTGTCTTTGAACCCCATATTTACATATTTTGCGATACATGTATTCTTAAGATGCTGTATAAATCTACTACTTCCCCTTTAGCATCTATATGGAGTTTGGAAAATTGGTGGCTTGGCTGCGTAATAATATAGATTGATTGTAATTTTTAATATGTGCAACCTTTTCATCAAATGCTTTTGTCAATTTCAACGTGCATGCGATTGCATTTGCAATTTCAAATTCTTGCGCCTGAGATGTTGTTACACACCTATACTTTTTGTGGGAGTTGTGAGCTGTTTCATCAGTTTCATCAGGAGGAGCCATACTAGGTTGATCAATAAGGTACCAAAATTTAGTAATTAAGTTCCTAATCAAAAGCTTGGAAACCCTTTTCCAGTGTGGTGCTTCTTTACTGCAAAACCAGGCCTCTGAGGTCTAGTTCACAGCAGGGTCATGTGGCTCTTG
This sequence comes from Prunus persica, assembly GCF_000346465.2. Taxonomy (NCBI): domain Eukaryota; kingdom Viridiplantae; phylum Streptophyta; class Magnoliopsida; order Rosales; family Rosaceae; genus Prunus; species Prunus persica. The sequence goes on from NC_034009.1 coordinate 23,398,403, forward strand.
TTCAACCGTGACACCGCTCATGTTTTGAACTCCATCTAAACTTGCTTGAACCGTGTCTCGAGATTGGTAGTGGTTTGATCAGGAATAACAGGGTTGTTTGAAATTGGCTTCCATGGAAAAGCAATGTTGTTGGGGTAAAGATGACAGATATCAAGCAAATCGAGTGACTCTCATTTTTTAGCAAGACAATGCTTCTTAGAACTTGCTTTGCATATGCCAACTTCCTTTAGGAACTTGAGACCGCTATCAGTGAATTTCGCATCTGGTGTATATGAACTTCTCCATTGTTTTTGTAAATTGCAAATTCCCTGACGAAGGGATTTGCGCTTGCAGTTTAGGTGCGTAAAATGACCAAACCAAATGCGTGTATATGAGCGCTATGGCTCTATCTCGAATCTCGAATTGATGATGTCAGGTGAGAAAACAGAACCAAAATAAATAAATAAATGATTTGAAGGTTGCAAGGACGCAATTACTAAAACAAATTGGGAATTCTTTTATAAATCGTCACTAAACGGCGCAGTTTGATACTGCGATTTTTTATTTCTTACAAGAGTTGAAGTCAGAATATTATTTTTAAGTACAAGTGATTAGGAGAAGAAGTTTACACAAATATTCATTGGATGTCTGGAAGTTTCGAACTTCTGTCCACATAAGTAGAGGTGAAAGAACTCAACCATCTTAGCTATATCCCACATTTAGAATACATTTTAAGTTAGAGAATTTGCAGTTGCGCTAATTGGGCCAAGTCGCATTATTTGCGCAACTGAAGAGTTTTATGTTTTCAAGTCACATTATTTGCTTAATTGAAGAGTTTTATGTTTTCATGACAAGCGTAATTAGCCCCATGGACCCGACAAAAAAAAAAGGGGACGATTGTGAATGCCTTTAGTAGGTGCTAGTAGAGCCTAGTATATATGGTCACATATTGTACAGGGGGTCCTTAATAGCCATCCGATTAAGTGTAGAGTCATTATTGTACTGCTGGATTCGACCCCGTCATTTTAATTCCTCAACATAGCTACTCATTATAAAAGCTCCTCATATTGTAGGCTTCCTAACTGAGCTCGCCCCCTTGCAGTGAGAGTGCAGTCATCTTTCAGACTAAGTGTTTCAGTCCATCAGAAACAAACACATGACTATCGTGACTTGGATTAACAGTATGACCATTTCGAACTTGACTGAATAACAGAAATAACAGAAGAATGATCCGAATCATCAGTTTCCGCTACATTAGTCTTCAATAAATCAACCGCCCTCTAAACAACAACTTTCGTCACAGTTAAATAAATTTGGTTTCAGATTCGCATTGTCAGCAAAAACAATAAGAAATGAAATGAACACGTACCTCATCTATGAGTTCCTCAAGAAGCTCATACATCCCGGTGGAAATCTGTTGCCCCATGGAAGAAGAGGTCCAGCATGAGATAAAAGAACCTGTCTCGGTAGCCAAGGAGACTGCCTGTAGATCACACAAGGATTCTAAACCAAGCTTAGCTATAGCGCCACATTATATTTAGAGAGAGAGAGAGAGCCCTTGGGAGGCTGCAGGCAAGTCATCCTTGGCTACAAAACAAGGCTCTTTATCCTCATGTAGGACCTTTCTTCCCTCATCGTTATCACATATAATATAAAAGATATATAAAGATATATATATATATATATATATATATCACCCCACTGGGTTTGGCTTGTCCAATGCAATGCTTCAGAGCCTGTATTTATAGCCAATGAGCGTCGTGCAGCAGATTCATCTCATCACTACGTAAAAGTGCAAAAATATTAATTAGTATTCTCTTACATATATCCATTCTGCATGATCCCATCATCAAAGTTATTGTCGTGGAATATATTCTCGGGTGGGTTCTAAATTTCATGGCCCAACGTAGGCCGCCCATATTCAAGGATGGGTCTAGATATGTTGTTGATAACGCAGATAGATAGCTTTTTTTTTTCTTTCTTTTTTCTCTGCCTTCTAAAAATGCTCCGTCAGTTCTTTCATCCATTATCTCCAAAATAGAAAAAGCAAGGCTCACATGTCACTCTGCCATTGCTCAGACTACCCTCTTTGCCTCTTGGCTATTTCCAAAGGGTCATGGGAAATTGATTTCATGTCATTTTGTGCCCTACATATTTTATGCTTGCATTTGCGTACACCTTTTTTTTTTTCTTTCCTTTTTCATGGTTTAGGGTTTTGACCTTACTTTCAAGGGTTGGAGATCCACTTGGGGGGAACAAAATCTCTGAGGAAATATATTTAGCTGTCTTCGTTTGTCAAGTTGATCAAATTTCAAACATGAAATGAATTTCTTCCACGCATTTTCTTCCTCACTGTGTGTATATTATTCCAATTCCAACAATTAGTGTCAACCAAAGGCGCATGTCGACCCATGACAAATCAACTAGTCTATACCTTTGAGCCAAACCAAAACCATGAAAAGCACATATCAAATCGATCAGCTTTTTCGACCAAAAAAAAAAAGGATCAGCTTTTTGGGGTTGCATTCGAGGGACATGTGTCGTTGTGATTGGTAGTATGACATGAGAAGCTCTTTTGACTTGTGTATGTGTCACACTCATGTGATATGAATCATTGAAGTTCTTGGGGATTTCAACGCTTAAAAGCTAATCACTAGCTAAAACTATACATACCAAGCTTCCTCCACAAAGAAAGAACCCAAAACACCATTAATATATATGCTCCTCTGAATTTTTGTTCGTCTCTTTTCATCTTTGTCCTCCTGTATATGGAATAAAAAGAAAAATACAATGTGACCTTATTTGGTTCACGGAACGAATGTAAGAGGAAATTATTTTCCATATCATTTTCTAAAAGATGAGAAATAGAAGATTTCTTTCCCACGTTTGGTAATACTGGAAAAATAACCGGAAGATATCACTTTATTTCATTTCCCATGTTTGTTTTGAGTAGGAATTGAAAACAAAGTTTGTATACATTTTCAATTACACCCATATTAAATCAAATAAAAAAAAAGAATGCATTTAATGATATATTGTAATTCTAAATTGTTAATAAGGATAAAAGGGTCATAAAAAATGTTTAATTTAATATTGGCTCATTTTTCCAAACTTTCTCATGAGGAGGGAAAACAAAACCCAAGTTGGGAGAATGGCTTCACTTTCCCTCTTACTTTCCCATGAGCCAGACAACGACTTCTCATGCCTAAACTTACCGAACATGGGAAAACAATTGATTTTCATCCCCAAGTCTCATTTCCCATGAACTAAACGGGGCCTGCATGGAGAACCTGGACTGGACATGTCAACCATTGAAGCATATATCTTATCTTGTTGGCATTTACAAGCCAACTTGGTAAATTGCATTTTAGTTTTCTTTTCGCCTTTTCTTTAATTTCTTTCTCTCTTGGATCTCCCTTTTTGAGCCACCATACATTTGGAATTAATCCAAATGTGGGGGAGTTCCATATTTTCAATTGTTAGATCTAGTTGTGGACTCTCAATTCTAAGTCTGAAAACGATTGAAAGCAAAATTAAAGGTCTTACGTAGTTAAATGTTACATAGCGTCACATAATTTTGACACCATTTCTGTTAAAAAGCAACTGCAAATCCTCCGAGTTAGAGGAAAAACATAAGTATTTCAATTTCTCTCATATTAATATGGAAAATGAATTCGATTAAGAAACTATCCTCAACTTGGCCAAGATGACCCCCTAACCCCCAAACAGGAGAAACCCTTGTGTGAAACGGGTATAGCAAAAGGCCAATTATGACATGTCACTTGTGATAACTTTTTCACGTGTCAGAATGTGATTGACTGGTGAAAGTAAAACAGTGCAAATCTCTGTTTTACACAAGTTTTTATGTCCAAACAAAACAAGCAAGAGACATTAACTTAAGGAGAAATGTAACAAATTTCACATCTCTTTAATTTATTCTTTGTAAGATATTATAAGAAAAATAAAATAAATGTGAAGAAAGGTTTTGTGAGCTTTGAGTCTTAACAACTACTAATTAATCATTAAGAATCAGTTTCACTTGACCAGGCTTATTCTACAAAAAATACTTCCTTAACCAATTGCCCCATCGTCAGTTATACAAGTAGACCCATCCTCCAAAAAATACGCTTTCCATATGCAGTGGAATCCACCACAGAGGGTCAAAAGCCGTTGATCGATTTTAAACCCATAAAAAGCAACAAGGTGGTCCAAGGACCACAAATTGCAGAAAAAATATGTGGTGAATTGGAAGTTCACACGAAATCCAAATTCAAACTCATCCCCACTGGCAGGAAGACTACGATCAATAACACTGTCTTCGGATCGGCAATCGAAGTCCAACCTTTTATTATCCAAGTTGTTAACAATGCGTACAAAGAACTTCTTAAAGGGTGTGACATGCTTGTCGCCTTGGGTTTCCACGAAAATTGAAGATGAAGTCTAAAATAATTGACGGAGGGGAAGAGTTGGATGTGGCGACACCGCGTTGCTTTTGTGGAAAGATAGCTTTCTTACAAACTTCTTGGACTGAGGCCAACCTACTTCGAAGATTCCATGTTTTTCGAAACTCATCAGGGGTAAGTTTTGTTGTTCAAAGTCTATGAATTGGGTTAAATTTTCTTATTAATTGCTATTAGTGGTTGATGCAGAGGAGGAAAAAAGGATGCAGGTTTTTTGTTTGGGTGGATGTTGAATTTCCACCTCGAGAGAAGGCTCCGGTGAGTTGGCTACTTAGAAGATTGAAGGAACTTGAAAAGGACGTTGGGCGTTGTCAATCAAGAGAAAGAAAGTTAATGTGTTGGCTTATTCTTTCATGGGGTTTAGTAATGTTGTTGTTGTTTTGGCAATGTCTGTAACGTTGCCACAAAATGTGGCCATTGCAATGGAGGAATTAGGCAGATTTTAGAAATCTGTATTTTGCAACTGTATGTAAAATATCATGTATTGGCACATATGTAATGATTGAGGAACATGGTTTGATTTTGCAATTGTATGTAACAATGTATTGGTACTTATCTAATGAATGTGGTTTTTTTAGCACAATGTGGGAGTCAGTTTTTGGATTTTGGTACTTCTGTAATGGTATCAAAAGGATTACCAAAACAACAGTACCTCCAACACTTCCTAGAAGGTACGAAAAAGAGTATACAAATCAATTTATCTAATGAATACATGGAAACAGTTCATAACACTGATCAAAATTGCACCAAGCTAGAAAGAATTTATAACACTGATCAAATCCTTACAGTTTATAACATCCATCAACTCCTCACAATTTATAACATTATTTTCGATCTGGACCTAAGATCAAAATGAATACTAGTACTTGATATAGGTTTGTCCTTCACAGTTGGACTTGCAAAATAATAGTTCAATCAAAAGCCCTATTTGAAAAGGTTGTCCTTAACACTTGTCCTTAATAGTTGGACTTGCAAAATAACAGTGGAATGAAAAGGTCTTCATAAGAGGCATTTTAACAAAACATAGAACACTTGCACATCATCAGAATCTCCAAGGCTGATAACCATCCAACAAATCCTTCTGATTGGTAAATTTCTTCCTTTTGGTAGGAGATTTGAACCTCTTTTTGTTTGTAGCACTGGCAAAAGGGTGTGATGAGCTTGCACTTGGTTGAGATCCATGTACAATTTGAGAAGTTTGGGCAGGTTGAGAACATTGGTCAATTTGAGATCCTGGACAAGCTTGCACAGATTTACTTCCTTACACAGATTGAGATCCTTGCACAGTTTGAGAACCATCCTTCATTTTGGTAAATTTAATCCTCATTGCGAGAGACTTGAACCTCTTTTTTTTTGGCAGTTTGAGAAGCTTGGGTAGTTTGAGAAGTTGGGGCAGTTTCAGAAGCTTGGGCAGTTTCAGAAGTTGGGGCAAGTTGAGAAGCTTGAGCTGTTTCAGAAGCATGTGGAGTTTGAGAACATTGGGCAGTTTCAGAACATTGGCCAGTTTCCAACCTTCTTCTGACCTAAAAATTGAAGCACAAGGCAATTTACATCAACTACATCCCATACCTTTTCCTCTAAATATATATCAAAGAAAAGTCATTTACAGGTTACTTGGCTCTTGATTGTCTTGTAACCCTTTTGGTTGATGTCGTGTCAATTGTTTTCTTCACCTTTGGTTTACATGGGACCTAACATAAGAAGAGAATCACTTGAAAATAAATAATAAAGATCCAAAACAAATATGCATTGCCAATGTATGGCCTCCTTATCTACAAAGTGAACAATTGGTTTTCAAGTTATACCTCTGCAACTTGGCGGCTGTAGGATTAGATTTGAGTGGTTGTTCACCTGCTAACCTTATCCTCTTCTTCCTTGGTCTCTCAGGTTGTTTGTGATAAAGTGGTGGCATCAAAGGAGGCCTATGACACTTATGTCATAAGTCTTCACTTGTCATTGGGTGAACCATTGGACTGTAAGCTCTCATAAAGGCTTCCTTCTTGTAACAAGCATCAACATAAGCAATATGATCCCCATTTAATTGCCCAATGACAGCACAAGCATCCTTGTATGGGATCCCAGTGATATCCCATCTCCTATATGAACAACTATTACTTGCCAAATCAACCATAACCTGACTTCCATCATGGTTTTTGACCTCATATAAACTCTCCCCAGCAAGCTTTGGAATGCACCAAGCTGATTCTTTTTTCGTTTTCTCCAAAATGCCAAAAATTCTTGGACCAATGTCATGTTTCCATCTCTCACAATATGCTCTTCTAGTTGTCATTAACAACATAATATAGTATTTAATCCTCTCTAGCATGGTTAAAATGGGTTTGTCTCGAACTTCTACAAGGGCACCATTAAAAACCTCACACATATTATTAAAAAGATGTCACACTTGGAATGAGTTTTAAAGTGAGCTATACACCATTGTGATGGATCTAAGGCCGCCACCCAATCAAATGTAGCTCAACTGTCTCATATTTTTCATCTCAGCATCCCATCATGGGATGGTTGTGCTATTTGCGATTTTCTTCATTTGCAATTTCAACACCAATCCTCTGTGACTAGCCAGCAAAAAATTTGTGTCTAAATGTTTGAGGCAGTGTCTATGCTCAGCATTTGGAAAATTATCATGTACTGCATCAATCAAGCCTTTTTGCTTATCTGTGATAAATGGTGGAGAAAGATGGATATGAGAGAATATGGAAGAGAGTTTTAAGCAGAAAAATTGAAGATTTATTGATTTCCTAAAATTGATTACAATACTAGGCCATCTTATTGGCTATTTATAATAACATTCAGATCTTTTCATAGCAGACATAACTCTTGGATTAGTTCCAAGAGTTGCAGACACAACTCTAGACTTCTAATGAGATACAACTCTTCCTAAACATAGCTCTTCTCAAGGGAGACAACTCTACTTAACAACTTATACATCTTACAAAGAGAAAATGCATTACGTTTAACACTCCTTCTTAATGCATTTGTCCTGCGACATTTAGCTTTTCTCTTAAATAGTAGAACTTCTCTCTTGGAAGTGCTTTTGTAAAAACATCTGCAATTTGCTCATCACTACCACAGAATTTCAATTCAATCTCTCCATCTTCAACCAATTTTATGATAAAATGATGACAAAGTTCTATGTGCTTTGACCTGCTATGAAAGACTGGGTTCTTTGTCATGGCAATTGTGGACATGTTATCACAGTACAAATTTGTTGGAGTGTTTTGTTCTTGATGAAGATATGCTAATATTCTTCTAATCCAAACTGCTTCACATGCTGTACTTGTGGCTGAAATATATTCTGCTTCGGCTGTTGATATGCCACTATACTTTGCTTATTCTACGACCATGATATAACTTTACTTCCCAAGAAAAACACATGCCCAAATGTGCTTCTTCTATCATCAATTGCATCAGCCAATCACTGTCTGTGAACCTAACTAAAATGCTTTCTTTCTCTTGTGTATATTTGATGCCATATCCTTTGGTTCCTTGCACATATCTCAATATTCTTTTAACAGCAGCAAAATGATGATTACTTGGATCATTCACGAATCGAGATACAACACTAACTGCATGAACTATGTCTGGCCTTGTATTAGATAAATAAATCAGTGAGCCAACAATACTTCTATACATAGAAGCATCAGCTCTTGGTGTTCCATCATTACTTGAAAGCTTTAAATTAATTGCCATTGGAGTGTCCATTGTCTTGCAGTTCAACATATTGAACTTTTTCAAGAGATTTTCTGCATACTTTTCTTGATACATAAAAATCCCTTTTTCCGATTGTTGGACTTGAATTCCTATAAAATACTTCATAGAACCCAAATCAGTCATCTCATATTCTTTCATCATGTCCTTCTTGAATGCTTCTACCATCCTTGGTTTGGTACTTGTATAAATCAAGTCATCAACATAAAGACACACAATAAGAAAATCATGTGTACTTTCTTTCTTAAGATAGAGTAATGGCTCACTTGGACTTCTTACAAATCCATTTTGACGGAAATATTATCAATTTTGCTATTCCATGCTCTTGGCGCTTGCTTTAAGCTGTATGCTACTTTCTGAAGTCGACAAACTTTGTCTTCATTTCCCTTTTCTATATATCCTTGCGGCTGCTCCACGTAAACTTTTTCAAGTTCTCCATTCAGAAAAGCAGACTTGACATCCAATTGAAAAACTTGAGTTTTCAATTGTGTTGCCAAAGCCAACACAGTTTGTATAGTTTCCATTCGTACAACTGGAGCAAACATTTCATTGAAATCTATTACAGGTTGTTGAGAGTAGCCTTTGGCAACCAGCCAAGCCGTATGCTTTTAGATTGAGCCATCTTCATTGTATTTTGTCTTGTAGATCCATTTAAGTCCAATGATGTCCTTTGATTTAGGCCAATCAACAAGCTCCTACATAGAATTTTTCTTGATAACTCTAATTTCTTCTTCCATTGTGTGTTGCCAAATTTGTTCTTTCACTGCTTCTTCAAATTTTTGAGGCTCCAAAGCACTCAAAGCAAGATTACACTACTCATATATGTCTGCCAATGAATGCATTCTTGCGTTTAGTCTAGGAGTTGAATATGGTGAACTAGGATCAGATGTTCTTGCACTTGGAATTGGACTTCTTGCCCTTGAAATTGGACTTTGGGGCAGCAGAGATTCTTCTAAATTTGATGTTTCTGGTTCCAGCAAAAAACTCTGTATTTCACCTTGTTTGTTTTTCCATCTCCATACCTTGAATTCATCAAAAATAACATCTCTAGAAATTACCAACTTATTAGTTCTTGGGTCAATCAATCTGTATGCCTTGGACTTGTCACTATAGCCCACAAAAATATATTTTTCACCATTTTCATCAAACTTTTGTCTCTTTTGAGAAGGAACATGTGCATAGGTTATGTAACCAAAGATCTTAAAGAAATCAACATTTGGCTTAAAACCATGCCATGCTTCAAAATGAGTCATATCCTTGACAGACTTGGTAGGTGACCTGTTGAGAATAAACATTGAGGTATGAATTGCTTCAGCCCAAAACACATTTGGCAGACCTTTTTCTTTTAACATGCTTCTTGCCATTTCCACAATAGTTTGATTTCTTTGTTCCACAACACCGTTTTGCTGTGGAGTGTAGCTTGCCGTCAATTCTCTTTTTATTCCATTGCTTTTGCAAAATTCTGAAAATTCATTTGATGCGAACTCTCCACCACGATCAGTTCTCAAGGTCCTCAGATTGTATCCACTTTGTTTCTCTCCATAGGCCTTAAATTGCTTGAAAAAAGAGAGCTTCTGACTTTTATTCTGGAAAATAAACCCATATCATCCTGCAATAGTCATCAACAAAGACAAGAAAGTATTTCTTGCCATTAAAAGATGGTGTTCGAGTCGGCCAGCATATATCTGCATGTACCAACTCAAGAGGGACTCTTGGTTTCCATGTTGATTCTGAAAATGGTAAGCGGTGGAATTTTCCAAAAATACAACCTTCACATATTTCTTTCTTAGACTAAACGGAAGGAAGGCCAACCACCATATCTTTCTGGTGTAAGAGCTATAGACTTCTTTGATTTAGATGTCCGTATCTCATATGCCACAATAGTGATTCTTCTACATTTTCAGCTTCTAAAACATAGTTTTCTTTTGATGTCGTGATCAACGGAAAGACTTTCTTTGCCATCATTTTTATCTTAGTCACTACAGTGTTATTCTTTTTATCAGAAATAACACAGTGATCATCATCAAATTTAACAGAGAAGCCTTTTTGTAGGAGTTTTCCTACACTTAATAAATTTTGTGCCAAGTTAGGAACATATAGCACATCATAGATTAGTTTTGGTGTACCTTCTTGAATTTGAACAGAGATAATACCCTTGCCTTCCCGTTGTGAAGCTTTCCATCTCCAAGCTTGACTTGTGAATTCACATTTTCTTCAAATTTGACAAAACATTGTCTGTTTCCCGTCATATGGTTACTGCATCCGCTATCCACGTACCATATATCTTTTGGTTCTTGACGAGCACTGAGACATGTATAAAATAGTTGCTCTGGAGAGTCATTATTTTCTGTGAAATTGGCTTCATTATTTTTCTGATATCTACAATCTCTTTGAGAATGGTTGGGTATTTTGCATCGGGTACACCTATACCAACAATTTGCACTTTTGTGCCCAGTCTTTTTACAAACATGACATTCAGGGACAAGGTTACCATTCTGGTTGTTTTGATGGCTGCGTCCTTGCTGATTGTTGTTGTTATAGTTGCCTTTGTTGTAATTCTTCCGTCAATGAGATTCTCCTTTACTTTTTCTGTTTTGGGATTTTTGAGATTCTCCTTTTTGTTTGTCTTCTTTCTCCTTCGAATCCAATTTGGATTGAAACGCTTGCTCCAAGGATTGGTATGTAGACCTATTAATCCTTTTTTTTTTTTCATGTGCTTCCAAAGAACCAATTATTCATGGAGCGAAAGTGCAGCAAGATCTTTTGACTGCTCTATTGCTGCAACAACATGATCGAACTTTGGCGGTAGACTACGTAGAGTTTTCTCTACAATTTTCTTGTATGGAATTGTATCCCCATGACTTCTAATTTGGTTAACAATTCCAGAAATTTTTGTGAAGAAAACCTGAATGGACTCATTCTCCTTCATTAATAAATTATCAAACTCTCGCCACAAGGATTGGAGTTTGATGGAGATCACTTTCTGTGAACCTTGGAACTCAATTTTGAGTATTTCCCAAGCTTCTTTTGATGTAGTTGCAGAAAGTAATCTTGGAAAGAAATTTTTGCTTACTCCCTGTTGAATTAGGAATAAAGCCTTGGCATCGCTTTTCCTATTTTCTTTAACTGCTTGTTGCGATTCCAATGTCGCTTTTCCCGTCAAAGTTTTTTCCGGTTCCTCGTAACCATCTTCTACAAGATCCCAAAGATCTTGAGAGATGAACAAGGTCTTCATTTGTAGGCTCCAATATTCATAATTCTTTCCATCCAAAATAGGCATTAAATTTTGAATATTTTCAATGGTTGAGGAATTTGAACTTGATGCCATGATTAACACAGCGGAGGGATCGATTGGCTCTGATACACCAAATTTGTTGGAGAAAGATGGATATGAGAGAATATGGAAGAGAGTTTTAAGCAGAAAAACTGAAGCTTTATTGATTTCCTAAAATTGATTACAACACTAAGCCATCTTATTGGCTATTTATAATAACATTCAGATATTTTCATAACAGACATAACTCTTGGATTAGTTCCAAAAGTTGCAGACACAACTCTAGACTTCTAATGAGATACAACTCTTCCTAAACATAGCTCTTCTCAAGAGAAACAACTCTACTTAGCAACTTATACATCTTACAAAAAGAAAATGCATTACGTTTAACACTAAAGACATATCCTGTGTTGTTTTCGATTCCAAGGTCCTCTGCCAACAGTTGACAAAACCATGACTATATTTCATAATTCTCCACCTCAGCTACTGCATACACAATAAGATACATGCCATTGTTAGGATCCACACCAACAGTAAATAACAATTGTCCAAGGTGATGACATTTGATATGACAAGCATCAAATCCTATCACTAACCTACATGCCTGCAAAAACCTTTGTTTAACTGCGGCCAAACAAATGTAAATCCTCTGAAAGTCTCCTCAGTGATGGATGTTGCCTTCTGCCTTGCCCTATATATTTGGGATTTAGAAGCTATCACAGACAAATCTTCTTGGACTTGTTGCTTAAAAGTTCCCATATCCCAATTATGCAGTCTAGATAGTTGAGTTAGCATGAAAGTTGTGGTCAACTGTCCCACAATCATGCACGTTAACAAACTTCTTCACTTGAACCCATTCATTGCTGAAGCAAAACAAACCCAGTTGCAATTCCCTGCACGCACTTCCCTCACCCTATCATGATCATTGCATTTGAATTTAATCATCCTCTTGTTCATAATTGAATAGTTCCTAATTGCTTTCCTAAATAGGTCAGTGGTTGCAAATCTTAAACCCAACTTAAACATAGAGTTGCGCATGTCTATTTCTGGCCTAAATTTTTCAAATTTAGGCAATTTCCTATTCCTTTTCTTCTGGTTCCCATCATCCTCGTCATATGAGCTACTATCTAAGCTCTCAACATCACTTTTAGCTACATCAGTTGACTCCCCATCTTCATATACAAAGGCATTTGGGTCTTCAACTACTTTAGGGTGGTCTACATAATTTTCAAATGCTTTATCATCATTTTCCAACAACTTACATTCATTCTCACCCTGCTTATAAGCACTGTCAACAAAATCAAGGTTATCTTCCTTGTCTTCTTCTTCACTGTCTTCATTCCTGTCTTCCACATCAGTCTCACCTATATCAGCCATATTACCCTCATTGTTCAAGGGTCCATCATCATCACTTAAAATCCAGTCTTGAACTGTGCAAGCAGCCCCATGATCCTCGGTAAAAGGCCACCTCTTTTTATCATTGTTTAGTGGCCCACTGCCCTTAGTAAAAATCTCATTTTCATCATTGTTTAGTGGCCCAATATCCTCAGTAACAAGCCCAATATCCTCATGCAAAGCCGCACCTTCCTTTTCACTATCCTTATTCAATGCCAGACCTTCCTATTCACTATCCTCATTCAAAGCCACACCTATCTCTTCACAATCCTCATTCACTGTAACACCTTCCTCTTCAATGTGTTGTACATAAATTAGCACCACTCTCTCATAAGAAAGTGGTACCTTATCACACAAACTTAACATCTCACCATCCGTGTCTATATCCAGTAACTCATCATTTGCTACTCCTTTAGGCGATACTTTCCCCATGTGCCCAAGCAGTTTCACTTGCTCCCACATCTCTAACATATTTATATACTCTACAGTACACCAATCCAAATATTCTACAGACCCACCAGTATAACACCATTTGTTCTGTTTGTTTTTCACAATTCTACCACCATGATGCACTTCAAAGTGACCAACTGGCGCAGCACAAGTAACAAAGGGTTTCAAGCGAAACCTTGAGTAACAATAAGAACTGGATTCCACCAGAAAATTAAGAGAAGCTCTCTTGGAATAATGTTATTAAAAACTGAGTTGCCAGAAACGTTAGACAAACCTGTCTAAATACACAATTCTCAACAACCCTCAACCCTTCAACTACTAGGGGAGTTATTACATAAAACTGAAAAAACAGGATTAATTTGGAGTCTTAATAGCGTAACTCCTAAACTGTCCAAAACAGAATTTATTGAAAAATTAACTACCAAACTTTAACTGCAGTTTTGGAAGGCCACTCGTGGCGTCGTTCCCTTTCCGAAATGGTATTTTGCGTCCTAATCGGAACTTGGACGACAAATCTGCATATTCCCACTACGTCCTTTTTCTAGCTCAACCGCGATAAAATCTGTCATCTGTTCTACATCACCAACTCTTTGTCCCCTACACACAAACAAAAAAAGTTTGTCTTTAAGAACATCAAAATAGTATTCTAAGCCAATTATTAAAAGCAAGACAACAAACATGGTTCGATTAACATATTCAAAGCCAACTACAATAAAACAAAAACGGGACCACAACAGGAAATGTATACTGCATTAGAACCCACTCTCCTGACAACAAATAACACAAAAAGACCTAAAGACTATTCATTTGTACACAACGCGCATCACTATCAGGTCAAGATTCTTTTCCACATAACAGGACAAGATTCCTTTTCATAAAACATGTCCCTTTTCAGAAGAATCACTTACCATACACAGGTTGCACTTCTCCTGCTTCTCGCCAAACGAGCATCGTCGTCGAGTCGCATCGCTTCTTCTTGCCTTCAAGTTTTTGAAACCAACTCATAGCGCTCTCCCTCTCTCGATCGTATTCTCAAACCCTATATCTAAAATCCCCAAATCTCAATTTTCCATCCCAAGCTGATTTCCTCTTTTCATTTTTGAGTTTTCAGAGATTATAGTGGTTGTTTTGTTAGAGATGAGGTCCACAAATCCACATCAGCAGGCCCAATGATCGTTTTAGATACAGTAGTTGTTAGATGTGGGGTCCACAAGTACATGTCACAACCTCTGATTGGTGGGACAAATTCCAGCTCAGTTGAATTGACCAATATACCTCTGCCACGTCATCATTTTAACGGAACTTGGAATGGCGTTGACGGAAAGTGGTTAAGTGACACACGAAACCTTGGTCAAGAGGGCAAAGTAGGTCACTTTAACTTTGAGGGATTAAAGCGATAATTGACCAATGTTCCATAGAGCACTGTAGCAGTTAAGCCTATATGATATATGCTTAAATATGGTTTCCATACTTGGGTGTTTTTCTAAGTATGAGAAATGTTTTTTTGGCAAGCGAATGTATATGTGGTCTAGATTATCACTCAATAACAACATAAGCATTTGTCATTTCCTTTTGAGTATATATGTAATGCAGACATGGGTTATGCCAATTGGTTAGGGTCATATAATCGCATTGTGGTTGGTGTAAATTAAATATACATTATGATTTAGAAAGCTTTTTTTCATTTTTTTTATTATATATAAATGATATTCTACTTTAATCTAATCTGAATTAAGGAAAGATGAATTCAAACTCGGGTGCAGAGTGGGAAGCACATCCGTTTTAACAATTTAGCTAAGCCCATATCTACAAAGCTTTTCTTCTTAATTAGATGAACAATGGAATATGTCCTTATCCAAGGTTTCATAAGCAATATTACATCGAGTACCGGCACCGGCCACCACCCTCTCCCCAAGTAAGCAGAGCAAAAGAGAAACACACGCAAGATCACTTTTAGTAATTCCTTGTAATGTTGAATAAGATCTTACAAGACCATATACAAAATAAAGGAGTACATAATGAGACTTTACATCTCTTTTATTCCATGTAATATCGTCTAAGATATAAAAAGACAAATAAAATAAACAATGTGAAGAAATTATAGCTTATGCCCTTGATGAATCTTAATTAACAGCTCCTAATTAGGACTCACGGCGGTGTTAATTGTCCCAAACGTACTTCCTTAACCAATTGCCCCATTGGGTGTTAAACAAGTAAATCCCATCTTCCTGCGCTCTCCATATGCAATGGACACCACCACCACACAGTCTCAAAAGTTGTTTATCAAGTTTCCATGCATCAAAAACTACATGGTGGTTCTGGTACTTTAAATTGCAGAAGTAAAGGGTGGTGCCAAAGAAATTCAGACGAAATCCGAATTCAAACTGATCCCCGCGATGAGGAAGACTATGCGAAATGACATCATCTGCGGATTTACATACGAAGGCCAGCTGTTTGTTGTCAAGGTTGTTGACAATGCGGATGAAATATTTTTTACCAGGTGTGGCCCCCGAGTCACCATGGGCAACAGATGCTAGCCCTAGGAAGAACACAAGACAGCAGAACTGAAATACTGCTCCTCTCTTCATTTCTCTCCCTTTTTCTTTCAGATAATTCTGATGAAGGTAAAGATTTTGATTTTTTGATCGAGATATGTATGCATTCCATATGCTTTTATATTGAAAAAGAATGCTATATATGTATATCCATAGTAACCATTTCTGCTGAGACTTAGATGGTGAATGGTATTAAATTAAAATTTAGGATGATTAAATGTATATGATGGTATATGCCTAAGCTTGGTTCACATGCTTGTGTGCATTGAACATACATGATATTTGCTCGCACATATATATATATATATATATTTGCTTGCATGACATATTATATATGTATAAGTGAGTAATATTCTTAATTATAACATATATATTTATGAGTAATGTTTTCTTGCGATGCTTTTTAATGTGTGGTCTAAATTAACAATATCACAACATAAATATTTATCATACATATATTGCATAGAGGGAGCATGTATCTCATTAAATGCCCAAAATTACCAAATGAAAAAAAAAAAAAAAAAAAAAAAAAGGTAGATAAAATAGCATGAAAATGAATGTTGGAATGCTGGCTGTCCTTTCCCATGGAATAAGAAGAAAAATACAGTGCACGGAGTCTGGACGTGTATCTTATCTTGTTGGCATTAGCAAGTTTGTTTGTTTTTTTCTTTCCTTTTCTTTAATTTCTCTCTCTCTCATGGACCTCCCTTTTAAGCCAAAAACTTGGTTGGAGAAAATTATCAGCCACACCATACATTCGTCGGAATTAATCCAATTTCTTTGATGTACTCTGATTTGTCTAACACCATGTAGACAAATGCCATGTCTTTTTGAAAATGTTATAGATGCATCCAACACAACTACGCACCTAAACTACTCTCACGTGAATTTTTCCTCATCTTTTCATTTCATCTAAGTACGTAAATCATGCAGGCCAGGTACAGATAAGTTGTTCATCACAAATCAAGTATCAATTAATTTGGCAAATGAATTTGTTTAGACGACATTGGATGAGTTGTGTCAGCTTAATTTCATCCACTCTCAAGCAATTCTAAGTTTTTTTTTTCAGTCTTAGATGATCAATATCGGAATTTTATCCGTATCCAAGGATTTGATAAGCATTGTTTAACAGAAATTGAAAAAGGTACTACATAACTTGGCCAAGAAAGAAAGAAACATTAACTTAAGAAGAAACATAACAAGCTATTACAAGACAAATAAAACAAACAATGTGAAGAAAGCTTTTGCGCTTTGAGTCTTATTAACAGCTACAAATTAATTATTAAGAATCATTTTCCCATTTTCTCCCAAGAATACTTCCTTAACCAATTACCCCGCTGGATGTTATACAAGTAGATCCCATCCTCTTGCGCTTGCCATATGCAATGAACTCCACCACAGAGGTCCAAAAGTTGTTCATCAACTTGAAATGCATGAAAACCAACATGGTAATTCAAGTACCATAAATCGCAGAAATAATATGTGCTTAATTGGATGTCGAGACGAAATCCAAATTCAAACTCATCCCCACGAGCAGCAAGGCTACGCGCAATAACATCTTCTTGTGATTTGCATTCGAAGTCCAGCTTCTTAGCGTCCAGATTGTTAACAATGCGTACAAAGAACTTCTTGAAAGGTGTGACAGAAGTGTCTCGTTGGGCAGCAGATGCTAACCCAAGGAAGAAGAGAAAACAATAGAACTGGAAAATTGATTTTCTCTGCATTTTTCTGTTTTCTTTTTTTTTTTAAATGAAGAGATTTTGATACGTATATGGATATATAATGCATCCCTTGTGCGTTTATAGATACATACACAACAGACTAGCATGTATAGTGACCATATACGCTAAGCCTGCAATATGCTTTATGTGGTTTCACCACATATACTTGGTGTCATGACATTAGGATGGTTCAATGGACGTACATATACAAGCATTTGCCATTTCCTTTTAAGCATACATAGAGAGCTTATATGTCATTAAATAGTGTTTTTTATTCTCTTGTACGACATGGAGTGTTAACTGGATTTGCCCGCATCTTTGGTGTGCTCCCAAGTAGTCTTGGGTGGTACCCATGTTTTTTAAGTCTTAGATCAATATCGGAATATTATCCTTGATTATCCAAGGATTTGTTTTATAAGCCTTATTTTTCCTTCTTAACAGAAATTGAAAAGGGTACTATATATATAGGACATATGTAACTTGGCACAAGATGACCCCTTAACCCCAAAAACAAAGCAAGAAAGAAATCCGGCATTTGAAGTCCAGCTTTTTATTGTCCAGGTTGTTAACCATGCGAACAAAGTACTTGTTAAAAGGTGTCACAACCTTGATGCCTTGGGCAAGAGATGCTAATAACCCAAGGAGGAAGAGAGAGCCGTACAACAGGAAAATAACATTTCTCTGCATTTTATGATATTATAATTTATTTTTGATGAAGATATATTTTGATATGTATGGATATTGCATTCATATAGTAAAAGAATGAATGGTACATATACACAACATACTTCCATGTATAGCGACCATATCTGCTAAATATGCCATTCTTTCTTGGTGTGAAAAAAATGGCATGACAATATTTAACCATTTCTGCTAAATGGTTGCCATACTTAGTGTGGATAAAAATGGTATGAAATTCAAAACTTGGGGTGGTTATATGTGCAAGCTTACATGGTTCACATACTTGTGTACATTGACATAGATTTGGTTGGTTACATGGTGGCCATACTATTACGAGTGGTTCTAAGTATGTATAAGTAATGCTTTCTTGCTTTGACCCAAAAAATAATAATAATAATTCTTTTTTGCGAAGTTTTTTGGTGAAATATTTATATGTGTAATCTAAATTCACAACATGACAACATAAATTTTTATAATTTTCCTTCTATGCATAAAAAGGGCATGCACAACATTAAATAACTGAAATTGTGAAATGGCAGAAAGTCCATCACGTTCTTGAACCAAGCATAACTTGTGTGAAGGCCAACCAAATAAAGTGTCGTGCCTTTATCAGTGGGTTGAGTTTCAACAATGTAAATGTGTAAGATGATGGTTTTTTACACAAATAACTGGAAAAATTCAGTAAGTGCGAAAATGATCCATATAAGAATAAAATCACTGAGAAAAAGGTGTAAAATTTACAGAAGTCAGCTCAAAAACAGGCCCGACCACGTGGTACGGCGTTGCTGTCAGTGTCCTATCTTTATCAATGGGTTGAATTTAAACACTCCGAAGACCACACTTGCAGAAAATACATGTGTGTTTTTTCTGAAACTTATGATGGAAGTGATACATCAAGCAAAAGCAATGGACCAATGGAAGCTCGTTTTTCATCATGCAATTGAACATTTGTTCTCTCGTACGACTTCGTATAGAAAATAAACGTCTTTTTTTACTAGAAAAATACCAAGGCCAAAACAAAAGTGATGGTATTTTGTTCCTTTAAACTAGTATTTAGTTTTGTAGTCAGAATTAAAAAGTTTCGGAAAAAATGTTATTCGGAATCAGAAATTTTTCGATGGGTGGTCTTGCTAAAATTATTAGCTTGAACTCTTAAGATTTTGGTTTTTTTTCATTTACTAATTTTCAATCAACTTTATAAGACAAATACATATTAAATATTGCCAAAAAATATATATTATCAAAATTAATATATGTTTAACAATATAATTAAAAGTGTATCTATTCAAATTTCTTGTTTATTGGCATCAACGGAATAAGCTTCACAAATACAAAGTGAAAAAATATAAATAATTAAGTTTCACATATAAATTAGTTGTAAACACTAGAAGCATATAATTAGGTTAATGTTCCGTTTTTGAAAGCTTTTTCCCACCTGTGAGTTTCAATTACCTACAGCTGTCTGTAATTGTGAATTGAAGGACTCGTGAGGGTTTTTATTGGTCCAATGTTAAAAAGCTTTCCCTTTTTTTTGTGTGGATAAAACATGATTATTGACTTTGTCAACGAAAAAATAAAGGCAAAAGGCCGCATGCTTTGAGGGGGAAAAAAAACCAAAACTGATAAGCAATTGTACGATTCGCTCAAAGCAAAAGGTAGCAATTTTGGTGGACCATATAAATATAGATTTAATATATTTTTTCTTCAAAGCTTTCCTGGGCTACAGCCCACCACAGTCTTGGCTTAGTTCCGCCCTCTCTCACATGCTGCTGGGTGGTGGTGGTGGTGGGACACTTCAGTTTTACATCATTTGTGCAAGAGGGCAGTTGCAATGGTTCCTTCGACCAACGACACAAAAGTATCAATATCTCTCGTATTTGTATTTATTTATTTTTTAAAAAAAATTATGTACTATTGTGTAACTTTTGTGTGTTTAATAATACAGAATAAAATAAAATTAGACTTTTGGACTATCCTATAACAGAAGCCTTGTATATATCACGAATATAAAGGAGAAGTCTTACAAAATTAATGTATCATGAAAATTCGAATTTAAAATTATTAATTTGTAAGTCAATATAATTTCCAGACCCGTACAAAACTAATTGAACAGAAAGAAAAAAAAAATATGAACGTTCTGGCTCAGAAAAGATGTAGTCGATATTATTATCTTGTTATATATTAATAACGAAAAGATAAATACTTGGATAGCAAAGTTACAATATTAAGTTACAGACAAAATGAAAATCCCCAGGACGGTGGGTACTACGTCATGGATGACGACAACCGGCAAGTGAGTCTCCAAGAGAAGGCCGCAATCCCCACTGCATCCTCATCATCATTTATTTTCACGTTATCATAGATCGTACACAACAATATTTTGCTAATCTCAATTATTAAGCGGGGTCCAACAAGAACAGGATCTTTAAGCTCAATTATTTAGTCTTTATTTATCCCGGGAGGAGAGACTCAGATAGAGAAGCCAAGTATCATATTCATGGGTGAGGCTGACTGAGCAAAATCCAAACTTGGTTCCATCATCTTCTCCCTTCCTTCATATCTATCTCTACCGACACCACGGTTTTAACTCTTGCGACAAGTTTGTAGCTCAAATTATACTCACTCAAAATGACTCAATCATATCATTTTAATTCTGTTCTATATGTTGGAATTGGACTTTTTCACTTATGAAGACTTTTTTGCTAGTACTTATTCTCTGTTTGGATGAAAGAATTGATAATTGCATAGGATTCTTAAATGACAGAATGTAATATTTAAATTAATCTACTTAGGATGTATGATTTTATCTTATGAAATAGGTTGATATAGAATTAAAGCAAATTCAACTAAACTCTAACCTAAATTGCAAAGTAGATGTTGAACTTGGATTTATGTTCGAAGTGAGTAGCCCTAATAGTAATAACCGTGTAAGAGTAGTTAAATAGCAAAAACCAAAAAAAGCATAAATTAAATGGAATTAAAATTTAACATTTTATTCTTTATCAAATATTTTTAAAGATTAACTACATTTTAATCCCTGAATATTTAGGGTCAATATTGAAATGGACCCTGAAGTTTCAATTTCATCAATTTCATACTTGACATTTCAAAATATAACGAATTTATATCGGCCGTTACATTGACCGTCATGTCAAACGTTAAATGCTGACGTGGCAGTTGTGGGACCCACTACAAAACATATTTCTCTCTCTTCCTTGCGTCTCTCTCTTCTCCTTCGACACAGGCACTGTGCAACCAGTGACTGTTCGTCTTCCGGCGACACAACACCGCTGTATGGCCACCTCCGACTACAGGATCAGTCGAAAAATGACCGGCTACTTCCGGCAACCATGTCTCAGCCAAGGCCAGACTTCTCCAGTTCCTCACGACGCCAACGAGAGGTTGGGAAGGGAGAATGAGGGTTTCGCCTTCCAATGCCAATTCCAGCGACTTCAGTGGCCGTTGACGTCAATTAAGGTATGGTTTTTCATCCCCTCCACGTGTTCTTACTGTTGGTATATGTAGTTTAGATCGATTTCATGATTGAGAGTTCGAATTAAAACCCCCAAAATGGCCGACTGTTTTGGCCTTGATTTACCCAATTCCGCTCAATTTTTGGCCGGGGCCCAAGAACAAAATTTGCACCCCTGATTAGCGGGTCATTTTCTGATCGGTCCCATAGTCGGAGGTGGTTGGAAGGCGGCGTTTTGTAGCAGGGAAGACTAACAATCACTGTGCAAACAGTAACTGTGTCGAAAGGGAAGAGAGAGACACGGGGAAGAGAGAGAAATTGATTTGTGGTAGGTCCCACAATTGCCACGTCAGCATTTAACGTCGAACCTGAACGTTAATATAACTCCCGATGTAAATTGGTCATATTTTGAAATGTAAAGTATGAAATTGATGAAATTGAAATTTCGGAGCCCATTTCAATACTGACTCAAAACCTCTAGGGACTAAAATGTAGTTTATTCTATTTTTAAACATGTTATTATGATTTTACATTGTATATAAAAGAAATAAAATTAAAAATAAAAATAAAAGTGTCCTCGTTCTTCCCGCATCGTAGTCACGTGCTTTTCCATCCCCATTCGTATTAATAGCGATCCTGCCTTTTTGTCGCTGACCAACCCAATTGTACCACGACCCATCTCCACCGTCCAGATCAATTACAATTTACAACAAACACGTGAATTCTTGCAGAAAAATAAAATTAAAAAGAAGCTAGCAATTAAAATTAAGGTTGGGGTAAAAATTGATATTAAATAAATAAATAATAAGAAGCTAGCAATTAAAAAAATGGCAGGCCTGAGAAAAAAGGCGTCGACGATGGTCATGTTAAGAATAAATCTTTTATGTTGTGTTGATTGGGTTCCTCCCCCCGCCCAGTTCACCCAAAAATATATTATATATTTTAATAATACGCATGTCAGCGACTTCCCAAGATAGAAAGATAGATTGTCTTCCCAATCATACACTGCACTTCCCATTTGCACTTTGGCAAAATAATATATTTATATAAAAAATCACCATCACAATCGAAAAGCCGAAATTGATAGACACACTCCCTTGTCATTTCTTGCTGATTACAAATTTTCTACTCTGAAAAAATCTGCAAGGAAAAAAAAACCTATCTCAAGGGTGTTTTGAAATCAGTCTTAAACAGAAAGCAAAGCAGATTTGAAGAATCCATAGATATAGTTTGCTTCAAGACGATAGAGATTAGGAAGGAAGAAAAATTAGCATGGCGAGCCCGAAATCCAGAAGCGGGGAGGGCGTGCCCTGCGATTTCTGCACTGATCAGCCGGCGGTTCTCTACTGTAAGGCCGACTCCGCCAAGCTCTGCTTATTCTGCGACCAGCACGTGCACTCCGCCAACTTGCTCTCCCGGAAGCACGTGCGCTCTCAGATCTGTGATAATTGCGCGTCCGAGCCCGTCTCCGTCCGCTGCTCTACCGACAACCTCGTTCTCTGCCAGGAGTGCGATTGGGACGCCCACGGTAGCTGCTCTGTCTCCGCCGCACACGATCGCACCCCTCTCGAGGGCTTCTCCGGCTGCCCCTCCGCGCTCCAGCTCGCCTCCCTGCTGGGCCTCGATCTCCACGACAAGAACGTTCCGGGTCAGCCCGACCCGCAGCTCCAGAACTGGGATATGGGTATGCCCTCCCTGGATTCTTCTTGGAGTGGGATGGGCCTGCAGGACTTGATGGTGCCCAACCACAACCAGAACGGCGTCGTTTACCCGAATGATGAGCTGATGGTGAAGAGACAGAGTGCCGGGGGCATTAGCGGGAAGCAGAAGCAAGGGATACAGAAGCAGCTGGTGGAGTTGCTTAAGAGAGACTTGGACGGTGGCGGTGGCGGTGGCGGTGGCGGTGGTTGTGGTGATGGTGGAGAGAATTTGGTGGTGCCGCGGACGCCAACAAGCAGTGCTTGGCAGGAGGACAATGGAAATGGGAACGTGGAAGGTCTTGAACCGCTTGATCTGGGGAATAGGAATGGAGGTGTTGATGGGGTTGTAGTTTCTGCTGCCACTTCGCAGCCATTGTTGCAGCAACAAGCGCCCTTTACGTCTCTGCTTATGATGCCTGAAGAGAACCGTGGCATTGTCGACGGTGACATGTTGTGGAATAGCAACCCCCATGGTCAGAGCAGTGAGGTATTGTCTTCAATTGCTAAACTGAGCTTAGTTAAAACGCATTGATAACGAATCTGCATCGTTTGTTCATTTGAAGACAATGGAAACAAGAGTTACAAGTTTCTGTTCTAGTTTACTGCTCTCATCCCTTTTGTAGTGAACAATTCTTCTTATAATTCCTTCATCTGTCTAATACTAAATCTAGAAAATTGCATAGTGGCATGTTCGAGACAAAAGAGATGTAGTTTTTTCAAGTTCATGAGATGTCAATTGCGAACTCTTATTTCTCATGGTTCCCTTTCTTTTTTCTTTTCTTTTTTGGTTTACTATTTGCAAGTCATATATTAGCTTTGACCGGGGTGAATTGTTTGCAGTATTAAAGGTTTCATCTGCTTTAGATCCCCCTGCAAGGCAATTTACTCATAATTCTACGGTGTAGATTTCAATTGTGTTTTGGGTGCACCTATGACAATCATGCTAACTTGCTACTGGCTTGCAGATATGGGATTTCCATTTAGGACGGTCGAGGGATCATGAAGAATCAGGTCCATTGGAAGTCACATATGGTTCAAACGATTCAGGATTTATGATTAAGAATTTTGGTGAACTTATGAAAGAAACATCTTTGACTGATACAAAAATGTTCAGAGATTTGTACCAGATGAACTGCCCTGTTGGACATGATGATATAAAATTCAGTGTGAGTCCTTTCTGTATTTATTTGTTTGTTCAATCAATTTTTTTTTTCTAAAGTTCCCTCAGGCATTTTATGTACATCAATAGTACCATACAGTCCTCTCGTGCGACCATTTGTCATGTTCAAGTATTTAGTATCTCAATCAATATTGACAGCTTTCTAGTGTGTAGTTGTTATCTAATATACACTAGCACCCCTGTATGTGATTTGTTGAACCTCACTTTTCAGTCTGGAGAAATGTACAAAATGCCGTATGTTAAATCCCTCTTTTTTATGCAGTTTGAGTAGAAATTTTAACAAAATGGTCAAGATTGTAAACAAAAGGTGTTTTGATTGTTACTGGAGTTTTGATTCATGGCATTCACACATTTTACATACATGAATATCACTAAACCATCTGTAAGCAGGGCTTATGCTTTTCTTCATGTATGCAAATTTTGCTTCTTTAATTGTGAGGGGGGCAGTGGAATATTGTGATGTTTATAATTCAAAAATGCAGAACAACTCCAATAACCCCACACCCAGTCAGGGGCCAGCAACATCTGAGAGCAACAACATCCCTGTTGGGCGGCCGTCATTGGGGTCAGCTTTTGGTGAAGACAAAGGCTCTGGTGCTTCTACAGATCTCAATTTTATGGAACAATCTTTTCTGATGAGAGGTGACAGTCTGAGAACGGTAGGCACAAAGGCTGACATGGAGCTACTAGCACAAAACAGAGGCAACGCTATGCTACGTTACAAAGAGAAGAAGAAAACCCGAAGGTATGTTGCCCATTTTGTCTTCTTTTAATACTTTACGCGGTCCTGTCGTCAACATAACTATATAATAGAGTTGTTCCCTTTTTTTTTTTTTGTGAGTAGATATGATAAGCACATAAGATATGAGTCAAGGAAAGCAAGAGCTGATACTAGGAAGCGAGTCAAGGGTCGATTTGTGAAGGCTACTGAGGCTCCTGATGGTTAGATCAGATCCATGTTGAGTTGGGGCTTCTCCTATCTTCTTGTTTGTAAATATTGGTTACTTTCCTCGCAAGGCAAATGTATAAATTCTGCAGTCTTTATTTCATCAAATCAAATATTATTTGTTTCTTCTGTTTCTCCGTCTGTGTCTCTCTCTCATTGGTGTGCACGCTTGCATATAAACAGCAACCTCTGCTCTCCCGGAAAGAAAAAATGAAAAAAGATGAGGGGAAAAGAAACCAAGTTATCCTTTATAGCGTATACCTTCTGGCTTCTGCTAAGTCAACACTTTGATTTCTGGCCAATATTATAACAAATAAAATAAAATAATCTCATTTAGCCAAATAGAAAATGAAATCTGACTATTTTCTCTTCACATTTTATCACAATTTCTCTGAATTTTTTTATGATTGGTTTATGATTTTATAGGCTTGTTCTAGAAGTGGAAGGACGGCTTCACGTCACAAACTCACAATGTAAAATATTACGGAATTGTTTGACATTCACTCGCTCATTATAGATATCGGTCTCTCTAGGCAAACTTGTGTTGACTCTGGACTTTTCCTGTCTTCAACCTTGTTCAATGTTGAAGCATTCCGCTGGTCACGAATTTAATAGTCCCAACAACAGCAGCACATTGTCTGCCTTGTCTCCTCATCTATATATATCAACGTCTATACTGGTTGGCTTATATTCTCTTCTGCATAAAATCCCAGCTCCTCCTCCTCTGCCATTTCAGTTGCAGTTTGACCTTATCGTTTATAGAGTTGATTGATTTCTTCTTCTGCGTGATGGGTTGTCGAGTTTTGCTGGGTTTTCTGCTTGCAGCAGCAGCAGTCATTGCATCAGTGGATTGCAACTCTGAAGGTATGCAAGCAAATTGAAGTCTTGTTATGTTCATTCACGATCATGGGAAAATTCAACCCAATTTCATGTTATTAATCTAATTTACGGGAAGCGGTATTCCAACTTAAATGCAAGGGACCGGCTCACTGTCCTGCCTAACCGAACAAACTTGCGTCTAACCCAAATTCATCTTATGTTGGTTTAATAATTGGGTTTTTCATCGCTTAATTTTTGAACAGGTGATATTCTGAATGCCTGGAAAACCCAGTTGAGCGACCCAAACAATGTCCTTCAGAGCTGGGACCCAACTTTGGTCAACCCATGCACCTTTTTCCACGTTACTTGCAATTCCGAAAACAGCGTTACAAGGCTGTAAGTGGTTTTAAATTAACAACATTGAACTTGCCCAGCTCATGCAAATTTTACTAATTAGCTTTGTTCACATATGAAGGGACCTTGGGAATGCAAGCCTGTCAGGACCTCTTATCCCTGAGCTTGGAAACTTGACTAACCTTCAATACTTGTAGGACCTTCTTAATTTCTCATCTCTCAAACCACAAATTAGATTAGTCTTCTTGATTGAGTATAATGAATCATTGATTAATTAATTTATTAATGGCATTGCAGGGAGGTGTTTGGCAACAGACTGTCTGGATCTATTCCAAATGAAATTGGTAACTTAAGAAACTTGGTCAGCTTGGACCTCTACAAGAACAATTTCACAGGGAGAATTCCAAAATCATTTGGACACTTGCATTTCTTGAGGTTCTTGTAAGTAAATATATTATATCTCCACTTAAAAAATGCAATTTTCCTCGAGTTGTCTGAATTCCTTCAAACCATTTGAATTATTTGGCTCAACGTAACAACAATAATGGTGTTGGTATTTCTGAATTCTGATCATATGGCGGGCTGTGTATTGATTCTACTGGCAGGAGGGTCTTTAGCAATAGCTTGATCGGACGTATTCCTCCAAATTTCGGCAATTTGACATCTTTGGAAATTCTGTAAGTTTGATACAATCGATATTCTATTTTTAATATTTGAACTCGATTGCAAAGTTTGGAGCACATCCGCTCTAACCAACTTGACTAGGTCCATGTCTGTTCTATATACATATATAAGAAGCATTCGTATCTGTTAATTTTCTTTCTTCCTTAGTCAACCGTGCTTTTATTTTTAATTTTATTTTTCAGGGAATTAAACAGTAACAGGCTCACTGGCCCTCTACCATTTGTGGTCCTTGAACTGGTTCGATTTGGGCAGCTGAAGCATTTGTGAGTTCAATGGTTCCCTTTGTTAAGTCGTCTAGAAAAGGTGGCATGTGTTCCTTCTTGATCTAACCATTAGGAGGATTGTTTCAACTTTGATTTTGTCTGCAGGGACGTCTCAGACAATCTGTTGGCAGGGACTGTAGACCGCACCAATTCAACAAGTAATCAAAGAAATTACTAATCTACCAGTTCACTATTAAGTTACCAATCATCCTTGTTTATTCATTGATTAATCTCAGTTACTTTAAATTAACCTTTTTTTGAAATTTCTTTTTTTGATGTGTGTTGAAGGATTTCGAGTTACCACAATAATACAAGATCCACAAGCTTAGAAATAAGCGAAGCGAAGGAAGCTACTGCTATATATCAAATAAAATCCGTATCTCTAAAGCCCAATAAAACCTCTACATGTACATGTAAGCTTTATACTATTCTCTTTTCATTTCATAGAGAGTGATATTTTTTGATCCACTCTTGGAATTATTGTATTTAATTTAAAGTCATGTAGAGCTTATCAATTCCAATTATTTATCATTATAAGTCTTCGATATTTTAATTGAATTACTAATCATGTTGGCCATCACATGTCTCATAGCAGTGAGATTCACTTACATAAGTACGTCAAATTTGAGTTTTTTTTTGGGTCTGAGTCAAATTTGAGTAATGCGTGAGTGAAATCAATAGCGGATTCATGAATTTTCTTTTGAGACAAGATTCGAAACTCTCTGATATTTTTGTTTTTTTTAAAAGAAGAAGGCTTATTACAGTAGGCCACGGGCAGAGCTTCCAAATTTGTGTAACCGGCCCAATACGGCCCGTTAATTACCTTGAACCAGGTCCAACATTACTTTTCTTCGGTGACCAAGGCCTAATAATTTGCTGGCAACTTTGTCTCTCTCTTTTAAACTTTTTGTTAGGGTCACATGTTTGCAGTTTCATTTTCAAACTAGAATTCTTTGATTACAATTTGGTACCAGAGATTTGAAATGAGAGCTTATTTAGAGGCCCCAGAGACAACTAGAAAAGTGACTTTGGATGATCCAGCTTTATAAAGTACAAATCAAATTCGAGTAGGGAAGGTCAAAAGCAGCGGGAAGCTGTTCGCCTTTATCATTAAGATTGTCAATCAGTCAATAATTCATCATTCAAAACTAATAAAAAGACAACTTTTTTGACCCTCCTTCTTCCTCCTGCTCTGGAATTAACTACTAAATTTGTAAGTATCATGCATGCCATCATGTCAAAACTGTAAGTTGGATTTTTTTAAACTGAGATTTTATGTATTTGAATGGAGTTGGTAAAAGTAATGGGCTGATTTGAATCTTGCTTTAGATGGAGTCAATGGTCAACCTTTGTCTCTCTCTCTCTCTCTCTCTCTCTCTCTCTCTTAAAGCAATGGGGGGTAGGGTAGGTTTGGGAGAAACTGGGGTAGTGATTATACACTCAATGGTCCGTATATATAGAAAGCTTTTATCTTTGAAGAAGATGAAATATCAGATGTATGGCTTTTCACAGTTTGTTTTTCTTTTTTCCCACCTTTTTCCAATTCTATGATGAAGTAAAAAAGAAGTGGGAGAGTGTTAGTGCTTTGCTTTGGCTTTGTCAAGTCTCACTTCTTTTAAGGAGGAGAAGGAAGAGGTGGTGGTGGCGAGCAATGAGCATGCATGAATGATTGATCCATGCCTATATATCTAAGATCATATATACACCAAAAGTCTTTGGCTTGCCCCACCCAGCACCAACAACAACCACACTCATCTGTAATTAATTATATATCTAATAAAATGGAACACTCTACACTTCTGTTTTACACACACACACATGTACATGTTGCAGATCAATCAACCACATAAAAAGTCATGGACTCGTGAAGAAGATGGAGACTACTTAAAACCAACAAGACATGGACCCCCACCTCTCTCTCTCTCTCTCTCTCTCTCTCTATATATATATATATATATATTGTCACAGTAGCCATTAAAAGACGAGTCTCACATCACATGCCTACTACAATCACCACATCTCTCTGTAATTCTTTCTTGGTGGCAGAGTGGACCTGCTGCAGTTACATAGCAAAACTACTGTGCACTGTCTAAACGAATCAAAACTTGAATATTGTATGTGGGTTTTTCTCTAAAAACCTTGTGCTGCACAACAATTGAACTGGAGCAGCGGATCATCCTTCTAGAATTTGGAATGGAGGTCAAGAAATTTGCTTGGTGCAAGTTGGTTGACCTTGGTAATGTTTAATGGAACCCTGTTCCTTTAAAAGATAAGCCTCTCAATGCCGAATCTGGGTATCAAAGTTTTATATTAATCCCGTTTAGACAGATTTTATTGGCCAATTAGGGTTATTCCCGACCACCACCACAGATTTCCAAGTTGCATTAATATTATTCCCCAATGCTTTAACCAAGGGGAATAAAACAAAAGCCAAATAAATCAAACTAGAAAACATGCACTTGTTTAAAGCAAAGCAAGCAAAACAAAGTATTATTATTAAAAGTTTATAGAATTGGATAAAGCAGTGTCAGGTTATAAAGAAGTCTCTCCTTCTGTTGCGGAATCAGTACTTAGATGATATACATCATCCCTCAATTCAATTATGCACTGTGCAGTGCTTATGGGACCGCCTGCAATTTTTCTTTTTTCCTTTATTTTGTTTGGGACGTCCTGCAACTGATAATAATTTGTGCAGAGTTTTATACAAGTCTATTGTTTTGCCTCCGACAGGGTTTAAAAGATATGTCTGGATTCTCCCACCCATCTCTCTTGTCAAAGCTGGCAGGCATGCACGCAAACCCTCTTTCTACTCTGTTTTCCCATTATTATTCTCAATTTTACTACAAAAGACAAAGAAAACACTCCAAAGTTGAATTGAACACAATGGGAGGGAATGGAAAATTTTGTTTGTCTCAACTCTCAGTCATATTTTTATAAATATGCATTAAGTTAATAATTAATTGAAGCAAAAATATGAAGAAGAAAAATTACACAAGCTATATTGCAGAAAGGAAAGATTCAAACACATGACCGCATGTGCAGAAATAACTGTTTTTAACCACTAGAATTATATAAGCAACATTTGAGAGCGCCACACCAAACTCTCAAACTCTAGACTTGCAATCCTCCCTCCATTTGTAGCTCCTCTGGGAGACTTTCATGCAACGCGGATATTTTCACCGAATAGCACAATGACAAACGGGATAACTTTTTCACATGTCATTGCATTATTGTTCGAAGATAACAAAACAATATTACCCCCGTTACAAGAAAGTTTTTCTGCCCTATTGGACCTATCAATCCCATTAGGCGGCAATGGCTAATCCCAAACATGAATTTTCTCGTACCTTTCGGAAGGTGTGTAGAGCACTTGCTCAGGTGCTTGCACCATCTCCTTCCATCCTTAGAGCAACTCCACCCCTAAGGGCAAAGTCTAAGGCAAGGGCAAGCAAGGGCTGTCACTATTCACATGAATAGTGGCAGCCTTGCCATTTGTGGTTCCACCCATGAGGGCTAAGTCTAGGGCAAGTCTAGGGCAAATACTATTCATTGTACTTTATTTCCTATTTTTTTAATACTTTAAACCATTAATTTTGATAATCTTTTGTAATTAAATTTTCGGATAATATTTTTGGTTGTCACGTGTCCATTGTTTTAAGAAAAGATTTTCGGATGAGAATCTCGATTGCCACGTGTCTTATTCCAGATAAAATTTTCGGATATTCATTAAAAAAAATTATAATCTCAGATTTCATATAACATTTTCACCCTCTAAAATTGTACCACGTGTCCCATGTCAGATAAGATTTTCAGATATTTTAAAAAAATTATAATCTCATATTTCAGATAAGATTTTTTTTTTCTTTCTACAAATGGAAAGTAGTAGAAAAATGTGAGTGGAGGATAAAAAATATTGGAAGGAGGAGTTTGTATGGAGAATTGGTGTGGGAAGTGAAAAATGTGAGTGAAGAGTAAGAAATATTGGAAGAAGAATAGTTTGTGTGGAGAATTGGTGAGGAAAGTGAATAATGTGAGTGGAGAGTAAAAAATATTGGGGATGGAGAAGAATTGTATGAAGATTTTGTGTGGAAAGTAAATAAAATGGTTAGGTATTTATAGGGAAAAAATACATAATTTTTTGGTATTTTTTAAAAAAAATTTCAGAATTTTTCAGAATTTTTTTGCAATTTTTTTAGCAAAAAAAACGAGGACCGTCGGATTTCTGGAAAAAAATCCATCGGAGCGTCCCTGGCGCGACACGTGGCTTGTTACAGTTGGTTGCTGTCAGGGATGACGTCAGCATGACGTCATCCAACTCGGGCTGAAGCCCAGGCTGAAGTTGCCCTTGGGCCTGCCCGGGCTCGTGGGACCCAGCAGCTGCCCGGGCTCTCTTCCTCGCGCTGGAGCTGTGTTGGGCTCGCCTGGGGGCCCTTCTACCCGGGTTGGGTCTTGCGCTGCCAGTGCTCTTAGGTCACTGGTTTCTTTGGCTTTGGGAAGTGTATTCTCGGGTTTGTTTTTTGATTGGATGCTGTTTTCGTTTTGGTGTTTTGGTGATTTCGTTTTTTTTTGAAGTTGATGAGCAGGGCCGGCCCTGGGCCTGGAGCCTGAGGGCGACGACCTCCTGCCCCGAATCAAGGGGCCTAAATTTTTTAATATATGTATTTTTTTTTAAGTTAAAAAATATAAGGGTCCAAATAAAAACGAGTTCAAATCTTTAACAATACAAGGCCCCATATTTTAAAACTAATAATTTTTTTTTTGGAACAACAAATATGCAATTAATCCAATCCTTCATGAAAAATGTTTAGTTCTTCTAATTTGATGGGTTTTTTGTTGTCAATAATATGATGGTTTTCTATGATTTATGTAGTTTGATGAGACTCCTCGGTTGGTTTGTTATAACATGCATGTGTATTTTCTTAACAATAATTTGAGTAATACTATATTGAAGCAACCAAAAAACAAATCCTTGTTAAATTATGATTGCATACAAAGAAAAGGGGGTCACATTTTAATTTTTGACCCTAGGCCACTCAAAAGTCAAGGTCATCCATGTTGAGATGGTGGGTTTATGTATTGTGAGGAATTTTCGGATTTGTTGCAAATTTGTGGTTTTTGTATATGTTTTTGTGTGTTCTTGTGGAGTTGCAGTTCCTTCACTCCTCCTTGGTCATGGTGGTGATGTACCGTTCTTCATGGAGGCCGCGGTGGCAGTAGCGATCTTCGTGTCTTTTTATGTTGCATTTGTTTGAACTTATTCTTTAAATTCACACTGATTTAATTGAATTTGGCTTTTTATATTAATAAAACTTGATTTAAAAAAAAAAAATTGGCAAGCAAAAAAATATGCATCGATCAAATTTGGATGGCCATTGGCACGTGGAATAGGAGAAAGAAAAAAAAAAACAGAAACAAGAGAGGCAGGTTTGTCTCGTTGACAAAAAGATAGGGGGTATCTAATGGACACAAGCAAGAATATAACTGTGTAGATTATATAAATAATATAAGAAAACAATACAAGACCCACGCCATTTAAATTTTGGTAATTACTGTTTTGGTGCAGAAAGGAGGAGGAGCAGTCCTTTTCAATGGGCTCTATAAATTCCCCCACCAAAGTTTTGATTCCTTGCTTCCTTGCTTCCTTGCTTTGAAGAAAAGAGGCAAAACAAACTCTCTCTCTCTCTCTCTCTCTCTCTCTCTCTCTCTCTCACACACACACACACACACACTCTCTCTCTGAAAGTACCCATAAGCATCTTGAATCTTTTAAGGTCCACTGAGGCTTTTAAGTTTCAACCCCCGCTTTCAACTAAGCTTCAGAAAATGGCGATCTGGGGT
Organism: Prunus persica; assembly: GCF_000346465.2. Lineage (NCBI taxonomy): Eukaryota > Viridiplantae > Streptophyta > Magnoliopsida > Rosales > Rosaceae > Prunus > Prunus persica. The sequence continues at coordinate 23,431,900 of NC_034009.1, forward strand.
TTGCTTCATCTTGTTGCTGCTGCTGCCCTTGTTCTCTCCTGCCCTTTGGCACCCACAAGTGCAAACTTAGAAGGTATACAAACATGCACAATAAGTTTAAGTGTCCCTTAAGTTAATCACTATCTTAAGTATATTATATGCAACTCTCCAATGTGTTAATGTTGTCTGTCTGTGGATAAAACAGGGGATGCTCTGTACGCGTTGAGAAGAGCTGTGAATGACCCAAAGAGTGTTCTGCAGAGCTGGGATCCCACCTTGGTTGATCCCTGCACTTGGTTTCATGTCACTTGCGACGCTGACAATCGGGTCACACGACTGTAATTCATCTCTTCACTTTCTCCTCTTTTTTTGAGTTGTTTAATGCTTTGGTTAAGATTATGTGTTTATCTTCTTCTTTTTTAGCCAAAAGGATTGTGTGTTTATCTGCTCTCTGGTTCTTAGATTAGATTCTCCAAAATATTCTACTTGGTTTACATTAATTATTAATGAGCTAGGTTGCTGTTTTTGTTTACTATAAATAGAGTATAAAATATATGGAAGTACACTGCATTTCGTTTTTATATATGATTCATTCCCCCTTCCTTGGAAGCCCGTGATCAGGCGGCTCACACACAGTTCAAAAGAAATTAAAAAGGAAAAAAAAAAAAGAGAGAATAAAGAAAAACCATGCTCATTTTGTGTGCAGTTCAGCTTCTTTTGTTGTTCTCTCCCTTCTCTTTTTGTATTGTGCAAATGAAAAAAGATTGATATGAAGTTGTTTGGGTTGTTTGATTTTATTTTGTAAAGATGAAGTAGTAATTAGTGTAGAATAATATTGTATGCGCAGAGACCTTGGAAATGCAAACTTATCGGGCAGTCTAGTACCCGAGTTAGGGAAGCTCGAGCGCCTTCAGTATCTGTGAGTCTCCCAATTCCATTTACAGCTTCACTGTTTTATATTTTCTTCTTCTTTGGGTTGTTTGTCTCATTCCATATATAAAAAGCAAACAAACAAACAAACAAGGGTTCAATGCTTAATCACTTGAATTGTTGGCTTATACGGCAACAACAGTGGACACATTTATGATCAATCTCACCAACCCCACCAGCCAGACAGCCCACCACCGTCGGATTACAAATGATCATGCATCTGGAATTAATATTGTAAGAGGAGCATTTAGTTTAGTGACTGATGGCAAGTATTGGGTTGGTGTGTGTTTCTCTTGTTATATAAATAATAGGGAATTGTACATGAACAACTTGATGGGTTGTATACCAAAAGAGCTTGGAGGATTGAAGAGCCTTGTGAGCTTGGATCTCTACCACAATAACTTCTCTGGGGCCATCCCACCCTCCCTTTCCAACCTCTCCAATCTTAAATTCTTGTAAGCACCACATCACATCACTCATTTTTCTCTTTTCCCTTTTTGATTAATAACTTCTTTACCCCTTAATTAGCGGTAAGCTCATTTAATCAAGTGTTCCTTCCATGCAGGAGACTGAATGGTAACAGACTGACTGGAAGAATTCCAAGGGAACTTACCAAACTTCAGAATCTGAAGATCCTGTAAGTCATCTTCATGCAAAACCCAACATTACCCTTTAATTACTTTCTCCACCTCCCTCTAATCTCATCAGGTTACATTAAATCAAAAGTAAATAAATAAATAAACCTGTGCAGTGATGTATCCAACAACGATTTATGTGGTACTTTCCCAACCTCGGGCCCTTTCTCCAAGTTCTCAGAGGAAAGGTGATTAACATTTAACCATTCGCATGTGCAAATTGAATTAAAAACTTTGTTTCTGTTTGTTTAGTTTTGAGTTTGGTTCTTAGTGGGTTGTGTTTTTATTGTTTGTCTGGATGTAGTTTCAAGAATAACCCAAGATTGGAAGGACCAGAACTGATGGGATTTGTGAGATACGATACCAGAGGGAGCTGCAAATGATGTGTACCATTAATATAGTATATGCTATACCTAAAAGGCAACAAAGGGTTGCCAAAATTCCATCTCCACTTGTATTTACATTGTCCATTTTTCATTTTTTTTTTATGAGACAGCCTTTTATGTTTCACTAGTGTGATTACCACAACTTACTACACCATTGGCTTCTTTAATTCACCCAAAGTTAAAAGGAACTGTTACTGTAATTATTTCCATCAAATCTCCAGCTACCTCAAAGCAGGTTCTGTGTAAACTAAGCCAAGCCTCATGGTATAACATATCTGGGTAGCCAACACAGATCTTCCTCCTCCTCACTTGGGTTTGGATTTGTATCTGATATCTTAAAGAGCACTTGGGCAAATTCTATATCAACCATTCATTATGGAAATTTCTTTATCAAAACGATCAGAAAGTTGGGGAAGATGATAACAAGAGAGGAAAAGTGGGTGGGCTATAAGGGAGAATAAGAATTATTAACTATTAATTGCTGGGGACTGTTACAAAATTCCTCAGATGATGGAACAAGATGGCAATTATTTTACAATTTATGCCATATGCCCAATAACACAAAATAACTAGCTAGTAAAAATGGCAATAAACAACTAACAAATATCATGGACAAAGATATATTTACATTTGTGCACCTCTACGAGTGGAAGAAAACACAATCTTTCTCCCCCCAAAACAATTTGTTGCCTAGTTAGAAACAAAATATCACCACGAAATGAATAATCCATCCCCACCTGCATCCAAAAAATATATTTTTCCACTTAGAAACAAAGAAGTTCCACGTCCCAAGAGTACATAAATCCCATTTATACAGCCAACAAAACGAAAGATTCTTATAATAATCTCCCCAACTAGTTACCTAGATGTTAAATGTATGATCAATTGATATCTACAAGTCCCTAGAAGTTGCTTTTCGGTAATGAAAACACATAATAGTCTTAGTTTGTTAGAACACAGCCTCAACATTCATTTTTAACCTTAATAGAAAGAAACAGTATTTGAGTGTTCAAACTACCTCTGAATTGAACAGCCCAAGTGACAATGCAGAGCTGGTTGACCATCACTTAGCTGTGTTAGGTAAGGCTAGTGGACTCAAAGGAGGTGAACCATTGTCTTCAGCCATTTCAGGAACAGGGGAACCTTCTCGTGGTTCGGTTACATGAAACTCCATAGCTCCAGGATCCCTCGAGGGTATAGAGAAACTACGGGCGACAGTTGGAGGTGTTGGCAGAGGAGCTGCTGTAGGTGACACCACTGGTTTATTTGTTGCAGATTGAGCTGCTGCTGTAGGTGAAACCGCTGGTTTATTTGTTGCAGATTGCATTTGTGTTCTAGGAACCAAGGGAGCTGAATGACCAAGAGGTCTTGAAGACTTAGAGGTTGAACTAGCAGGGGGCCTTGGAAGCTCATGAAGCTCACTTATTTTAGGCGAGGACATAAAGGTAGGTGAAGCACTTGGGGATACTTTAGGCGAAGATGACAGAGGTTGAGACACTGGATTTCGTAATATAGGTCCAGAAAACATTTGGTGGTGATCTGAGGAGACGGGCTTGGAAGCCCAATGCTTACTTGTCAATGGACCAGAGAATGCTTGTCTTCTTCTTTCTTTCGAGTCAGAAGCAGCCAGTGGAACCTGCTCCGAAAACAAATACCGACCTGAGAGAGGAGGGGGTAATCGATGCGATGCAATATTATTGTTGCTCTCTTTGAGTACTGACTGCACATTCATAAAATTGATTCCAGAAACTTTCTTATCTCCCATGGCTTTTTCGTTCTTTGGTTCCAAAGGTGATGAATGCCACAAATTCTGCGTTCGCTCACTTAAACTTGTCTGTACAGTGTGGGGCACTGGATTATCTGATCCCGTAGAAACTGAACTCTTCTTATCAATTGGTGTAGGTAGTGCATACGAGTGGAACTTTCGTGAGAATGATGGCTGCCTATGTCTCATTTTTTCTGCTCGATCTGAGTTATTTTCAGCAAAAAGTGGAGCTGATTGGCTGACTGCTGTCCTACCCTTAAAGGAAAATGAATTCCTACGGAATCTGTCCTGGTAATAGGTCAAATGATAAGCATGAGATTCGTAAGCTACAACAAATTAGAAACTCAAAGCATCTTCTAGATAAAGTTTTTAAGTCATCCATGTAGGAACTGATCGTAATAAAACGCCTCCAGGTTCTAGAACTGTGCAATGGACTGTGTTGTACCTTTAGCATGTGCTGATGTGCAGAGGGGTAAAAAGGCAAGAAAAAAACCAGTCAACAACTAACCTAGAATTAGAAGCTCACGGTACAACCTTGAGTCATACGAACAAGACACAGTTTGACTAGATAAAGGTATATGAACTTCCAAGAGTATAGAGATACCACAGCAGACATTTACCTTCATGCAATTTATCAGAGGATAGAATAGATAGAAGGATTCAATAACAATATTTTTTTTTTCTTTCAGGCCAACCCAATCCAACTATGCATCTCAAGTGCATTACAAAGAGCAGACTAGAAAGTGCATTACAGACATGCTATATTTGTGAACAGATGAACTGATTACAGAGTGGATGTTTACCTTGAGAGCTTCCACTTGTGCTACTTTAGGAAAGGTAATGTCCACCGGATCCAACTGCATTAAAGTTGAGGCTGATGTCAAAATAGTATAATATTTATGTCAAAATGTCTCAGAAATTTTAAAAGAGAACACGGCAACAAGGTCCCCATGTCCAAAATAATAACTACTGAAGTGGTTCAGGAATCAGACCCTTCTTGCTTAAAACTAGTTAAGCATTCACCCGGACAAAAGACAACCAAAAAAAAAAACAAAACAAAAATACTCCAGTTACTCTTCATGCATCCATGCATATCCCTATAATATCACGCTTGTTGCAAGAAGATATTGCATAAAAGTGCTTCTGAAATGACTGTTTTGCGCACTATTTTAAGACTGATTTTTCATACTGTTACTTAAACATGCACGACATATAGCTGTTTGAGAAAGAAAGAAAAAAAAATCCCTTTTTTGGGTCATAGCTGTTTCAAAGTATTTTCCTTGGTAAAAAGCTACAGCTGGTTCTCCCAACTCTATTCTGAATTATATTTTAAATGCATTTCAACAGGACAAATGTAGTTTAGTAAAAGTAGAGTAAATTGTAGCAAGACCTCCATTGAATTTTGCGTTGTAGAAACATCTTGATCATGGTCATGTTGTCCATAGTCAAAGCTCAATTCTCCATCATCATTCACATCGCTATCATCATCGTCATTATCATCATCATCGTTGTTGCCATCCCCTTCATCATCTAGCCCATTGAACTCGTAATCAATATGCTGCTGCTCGGTTACCAATTTCACATGTGGCTCTACTGACTCCACAGATCTAAGTGCCTTCTTGAAGAAGCACAACTGTTTCAAGCATGAAAACAAAAAAAAAAAACAAAAAATACTAAGAACACATGAATTTGAACAAGAAAAACGGAAGGAAAAAGAAAAAAAAAAAAAAAAAACCTGAGCAGCATGATGACGAGCTGCCTGTGTGAGAAGACTACGAGATTGTCCTTGCTTCAGAGATTTCAACCGGAAAATAAATAGTGTTGCCTCCTCATCGTATTCTTCGCGAGCCAATTGTATTTGCTGCACAGAAAAGCTCTCTCCTTTTCCACCTCTTGACCTCCCTTTCTCTTTCTGTCTCTTTATCATATACTCATATACATCTCTGTAGATCATGCACCATATGAGAGGACATTCATCTAAACACAGATATACAAATGTATTCATATGAAAACATACGATATTTGTAATACCTTTTTTCATCACATTGACGCTTCATCTCCTGCATCAACATGAAAGAACAAACATCACTTTAACATATGTAAATGCAATGTTCACACACAAGCACTAACCCTGATATAAAAAGTCTGCCAAGGAAAAATAAAGCATTTGGGGCAGATATTAATAGTCTAAACAACACTAAAACAGGTAACGGAGAATAAGGAGGAGACAACAATAATCAACCCCCTTCCGTCCTCCCGTGCCTAAAAGAAAAGTGTTAAGGTTTGAAATGAAGAGAACATACAAATGGATAATTAAAACATAGGATGGAAACACCTACAGCAATGTATAACTTGTGCATGAAAAAAAGGTGCCCATACAACACTTGCTATAAGCTTATTAGATCAAAGGGTCCAAGCAAACACACCTCAACTGTTTGAAGTTCATTAAGAAGAGATTCTGATGGAACTGCAATTGTCTGGAAGATATGAGAGCGCTGTAATATGCAAAGCAATGAAACTATTAGTAGAGCAAAACTCAAGGAAAGGTTTCTTAACTAGTTTGCATATAACAATAGGGCCTCACATAGCTATCAACAAGTTTGTGGAGTTCAAATTGCAATTTCCCTAGCTTTAGTAGAACTCTACCTGCAAGACAATTAAGGAAAATAAAAATAAATAGTTATATTTCCTCAAAATGGTTTTTGTAACCAAAAAAAATTACTAAATACACAAGGACATAAATATGTACGAGAGAGAGAGAGAGAGAGAGAGAGAGAGAGAGAGAGAGAGAATAATGCAAAGAAGTGGAAATAGACAAACACATTTGCATTCCTACAGCACTTAAAGAAAACCAAATCAACTATTAGGGTCTAATACCAGTTCATAAATAAAAGTCACGAACTGAAGATTTAATTGATAAAAATAAAAGCATTTGAGATGAGGAAGAAAAAAAAAGGAATCACTCTGACTTCCAATACAGATCCAAACTATGGTCCTAGAACTTTGATATTGATTTTTTTTCTATTTCAAATTTGAAGATTAAAACAATCACCAAGAGCATGATTTCAATATAATACCAGGCAAACATTTTAGGTGACTAGGATGCCAAAGGGAGAAACAAAAATTAACAGGTTGCTTATTCCCCAGGAGACATCAAGGTGACAAACTCAGTCCTCAGTGAAGCACGACTAAACAATACATCACCCACTACTTAAACACAAATCATAAATATATGCATAAGGGAATTTAGAACCTCACCACTTTCTTCATCATCATTTAGTGCAGTTTTCTGAAGAAGACAAGAACCCATTTCCCGCAGTGACTCCGAAAATTCTACAAATAAATTGGAATGTACAAGACTATTAAACTTTGAATTAGCATTCTAAGGATCAATTTTAAAACTCTATTAGATGAATATAGAACCAATTATTCATCAGCTTTTGCTAATAAATGTTGTTGTTTCATAGAGTCCAGTTTATGTGCATTACACAAGTTAGCAAACTTGTTAAGGGTAGTTGATAAAGCTTCCCACTAATAGCATGTAACTATCATTCTCTCCCATGCTGTTTATTTGTTTTGACGATACACAGCACAAGTGGAGAAGGCATACAAATAAGTTCAAAAAATAGACCCTTTTTATATAATATTTTTTAAGAAACAGAAAACAGAAATAGATACCATAAGCGCTATTGGCTGTGGCTGCAGCTGCAGAAAGTAAGCTATCATAGCAGTCCCTCATATCTTGCATTCCCTGTACAAACATGAAAAAATTAATTGCAAATAAGTAAAAGCTAAATTATGCACAAACAAGCGCCCGCAGAGACGGAGACTGAGAAAACAAAAATTATATTTGAAACACATGTACCAAGTTGAACATAACAGAAGAGCTTAAATTGACAATTGAAACACAAATTTAGCAAGTAATTTCAGATTAGATCAAGGTCCAGATCCACGACCAAGCCTCAAGCCCTAAATAAACGACTCTGCCGTTGTCAAAACCCTAATATTGTAATTCGCATCCCGTGCAGCCACACGGTGAAAATGAATTCAAATTAGATCAAATTGAGCTCTTTGTACAATGAGCGTCGTAAAGCTTGAAGCTTCCGTTTTGGGTTGGTGTAATCTATGAGCAACGAAATAGAAGAGGAGGAGGCGTACCTGTGCAGCCTGAGCTAGCTCGTCCAATTGGGGCAAAGGCCGAAGATCTCTCCGGTCCTTAGCATCGTGCTTGTGAAGTGCGAAACCTCGCAACTTTCTGAGAGAGGTTTTCATTGCCTTCCTCTCTGTGATTTTGTGGAACGAAACAGACCCAGTAGACCAAAAGCCTCCCAAAGCTAATGCTTTTCTTCTTTCTAACGCTCCCTCTCTCTCTCCCTCTTTGTTTCTCTGCGAATTCAATTCAACCACAGATGGGTATAGACAATGATAAAGAGGAAGAAGACGAAGAGAAGTTTAATATGATGAATGAACCACTTCCCCATTCTGCCATTCATGCTTATGTTATGTTAATCTGACAAATTAATAATTTTATTTATTATCAATATTATTTTACATCATCACCACCACCATTTCACTATTGTTATTTAATTATACTCGTTGTTTAATTATGGTTAATCTGAGAATTAGAATTTAGAAGAAAAGATGTTGGTCATTTAGATTTAATTAATTATGGTTGGTAAACTGGTCAATTTATATTTTGATGACCAACGAAAAGCGAAAAGGAAAAAAGTTGGTCAATTTGTCTTCGTTTGTTTGTTTTGGTTTTTTTATACTAGACAGAAGCGGCGGTAAATTAACTGCTAATGCGAAAAATAAGTACGGTTGACCATTTTTTGGTTGACTCGTCTACAGAGTCACCATGTGCTTTCACTTTCTTTTTTCTAATATACAATTATAAATGTCACTCAATTGATACGGCAATGTAATTTTTGGTAAGAAAACGTTATTTATTTTTGTTCTGAATATAATGAAGACGTGACCGACTAGTGTTTGGTTTGGTCCAATGATTAATGTCTTCAATTAATTATACGAGGTCTTAAGTTCGATGTACATGATTAATTGGGTGCTGGGTGGTATGTTAGCATGCTATAAAAGTATGTTGTAAGTATTCGCTTATCATTTGAATGAATAAAAAGAAAATGAGAATGGAAAAGTGATGGGAAATTACTGGAGAAAGAAAAAAAGAAAGGTGAAGAAACGGGAGAGGGTGACTGTCAATTTCTGAGTGGTGCGTTGTTTGAAAATTGAAAGGTTCCCAAATACCGGCGTCAAAGGTCGTGAGGGTGACTGCTGGCTGGTGAGGTGAGAGCAAGTTGAGGTAGGAATGAAGGAGCAAAGGGAAACGGAATGGAATGAAATTATGGAAAGAAAGGAATGGGTGGAATTGGAAAGGCATGCAGAAAAGACCTTGTTTGGGTCAACAATGCGCGTTTCTTAAGTCACAAGTACGAAATTATGAACCTCTGTCTACTTTATCCTCCTTTTATTATTTTCTTCCATGCCTTGACAATCTGCTCCAATGGGTGCCTTGCCTTGCATCTTCACATGAAACAACAAAAATCAATCTTTTTGGTTTTTCTTGTTAAATACTGTTAAACATATATTTAGCTATGTTGGCGTGACTTGTGGATATTGACTTACTTTCCTTACACACCAAGAATTCCTATTATAATTGTAATTGATTTACTTTAATTTCTGATTTCCTACTGTAAATAGATTTAGAAATTTATTATTTACTTGCCCATTCAGGTTTCGTTGTATTATAAATATGACCTCCTACAAGGAGAAGAATACACAGAAAATTCCTACAAAAAATATTCTCTCATAGTTTTCATATTTTAGCAAGCTATATATGGATTACAAAAAAAAAAAAAAAAGGGGAATACCAAAGTTGTTGTAAAAGTCTTGATATGGAGCCCACAGAACTATTCATTATTGTTCATTACTGTTCATTTGGCGGCTTTGATAGAGTTTGTCTGTCACGGGTGAACAGTGATGAATAGTGATGAATAGTGATTATTTCAGCCTATAAATAAGAAGAGAAACGGAAAGAAGAAGTGCAGAAAAAAAAAGAGAAAGGAAGAGAAAGGAAGAAAAGAGAGAAGAGAAAGCAGAGAGAAATTCTCCTAGAGAGAAAATTCAGTGAGCCACATATGTTGTAAACACTAAAGTTGTAGCCATATTATTTTATAGTGAAAGGTTACTGCTGCTGCTCTCCGAGGACGTAGGCATAGCCGAACCTCGTTAAAAACTGTGTCTTATCTATTCTACGTGCAGCTCAATATCCGCATATATTTCAGGTTATTTTATAACACGTTATCAGCACGATAGTCTCTCCTTTTATTTCTGAAATTTTTCCAACTCAACACTATATAATATACTATATCTATCTGCTTCTCTATTACTAACCATTAACAAAAATGGACCCTTGGTAATACTAAACATATTATCAGTGGGAGACCGTTACTAATACTAACTTTTCTTATTTTGTTCGGTGGTGGTTTTAACCCCACATTTAATTTTATTTATGGTATGGTGTAGGCTTATTACCCATACGGCAATATTTATTTAAAGGGTGGTGCGGGTTTATCGTCCACGCCTTTACTTTTATTTAAATGAATGGAGCAGAATTAGTGCCCATACAAGCACATTTACTTTACCGCACATTTACTAACCATTAACAAAAATGGACCCTTGGTAATACTAAACATATTATCAGTGGGAGACCGTTACTAATACTAACTTTTCTTATTTTGTTCGGTGGTGGTTTTAACCCCACATTTAATTTTATTTAAAGTATGATACGGGTTTATCGTCCATACCAGCAAATTCATAACACTTTACTTTTATATTCAATTAATATACCTGAATAATGAGGACCTGAAATTGCTATTAATAAGTGGCTTAATATTCAATTAATATACCTGAATAATGAGGACCTGAAATTCCTATTAATAAGTGGCTTAATATTCCAGATCTCGAGCCTAAAGTTTTGGATGGCAAATTTGGCAAAACTAGAGTTTGCTGCCTTGGACCTTTCCGGGGACAACTATTTATCATGGGTCCTGGATGCCAAAATTCATCTACGAGCCAATGGCCTCGGACAAACAATTGTAGATGAGAATGATGCTTCGCTTGAAGAGAATGCGAAGGCCATGATTTTTCTTCGCCGCCACATCCATGAAGCGCTGAAGAGCGAATATGTGGTGGTTGATGAACCGTTGGTTCTGTGGAAAGCTATAGGTGAAAGATACGATCACCAGAAGACGATGACTCTCCCAAGAGCTAGATACGAATGGACCCACTTGAGATTTCAAGATTTCAAGTCAGTGTCCGAGTATAACTCTGCTATGCACAGAATTACCTCATTAATAAGGCTATGTGGGGAAAATATATCTGAGGAGGATATGCTCGAAAAAACTCTGAGCACTTTTCATGCTTCAAATGTCCTCCTTCAACAGCAATATAGACATAGCAGTTTCAAGAAGTACTCGGAACTTGTATCTTGCCTCTTGTTAGCTGAGCAGAATAATGAGCTCTTATTAAAGAATCACCAATCTCGCCCATCGGGCTCAGCACCACTTCCTGAAATAAATGCTGCATCTCAGGAAGTGAATGCCACTTCATCTCGTGGCAGTATCCACAGACGTGGGCGAGGGGGCAAGCGTGGCCACTGGCAAGGAAGTAGAAAAAATCATGGTGCTCGTTCAGAGGGCTTAGGTCCAAGGAGCGGTCCATCCATGAATGGCAAAAATGCATCCCGTAATAAGGGAAAGGCACAGATGAGCCATGTGCCTAGAAATGTTGAAAGCCCTTGTCACAGATGTGGTGCAAGGGGACATTGGATGCGTGCATGTCGTACGCCCAGGCATTTGGCGGATCTCTATCAAGCTTCACTTAAGAACAGGAAAGTGGAGATAAATTACATTAATCATGCTCCGCCAGCCACAGATGGCTCATCAGAAATATCACGTAAGCTAAACAAGACGCATCTAGATGTTTCTGATTTTGTTACTGAAAAAGGGAATGAAGGTTATGAGTCCGAATTAGATTAAATTCCTTAATGTACTATTTGTATTAGCTGAAGTGTTGTTTAAATTTCAATCCAATAAAAGTGGTAATGTTGTCTTCTTTATTAAGTCCGAATTAGATTAAATTCCTTAATGTACTATTTGTATTAGCTGAAGTGTTATTTAAATAAAAGTGGTAATGTTGTCTTCTTTATATATTTCAGCTCATTTTACTTATTTGGTGGTATGGATGTAAATTATGGATGCCCTCAAAACAAAGGCTATGGCAGAGATATTTGTCTCGCAGACAGCGCAACTACTCATACGATCTTTCAAGATCGGAAGTATTTCTCAAAATTAATGCTTACAAAAGCAAAGGTAACAACCATATCAGGTCCTGCAGATCTGATCGAAGGTTCAGGAATAGCCCAAATTATGTTACCGAATGGAACAATATTGTCCATTCCAGATGCTTTGTATTCATCTAACTCCAGAAGGAATCTGTTGAGTTTCAAAGATATACGTTTGAATGGCTACCATGTTGAAACAAAGAAAGAGGAAAACATGGAATATCTTTGTATTACCTCCAGTGATACCCAAAAGCGTATACTGGAAAAGCTTTGTGAGCTCTCATCAGGGTTGTATTACACAACCATACGGACAATTGAGGCACATAGTGTCATGGACCAAGAGTCTACTGACTCAAATGCTTTTAAGCTTTGGCATGACAGATTGGGTTATCCTGGATCCACCATGATGCGCAGGATCATCACCAACTCTAAAGGACATCCCTTGTTGACTAAACACATTATGTTATCAAGCGACATCTTTTGCCAAGCTTGTTCACAAGGGAAGTTGGTGATCAGACCATCACAACCAAAGGTTGATGTTGAGTCTCCATCATTTTTGCAGAGAATTCAAGGGGACATTTGTGGACCCATTCATCCCCCATGTGGACCATTTCGGTACTTTATGGTCTTGGTGGATGCATCTACCCGATGGTCACATATTTGTCTTTTATCTACTCGGAATATGGCATTTGCTAGGCTTTTGGCTCAGATAATTAAATTACGAGCCCAATTCCCAGATTATCCCATTAAGTCAATCAGACTCGATAATGCTGGTGAATTTACATCTCAGACTTTTGATGACTACTGCATGTCATTAGGCATTGATATTGAACATCCTGTTCCCCATGTGCATACTCAAAATGGCTTGGCAGAAGCTTTAATTAAACGCCTTCAATTGATAGCACGCACTTTGCTAATGAAAACAAAGTTGCCAGTTTCTGCTTGGGGATATGCCATTTTACATGCAGCATCGCTTGTGCGATTGAGGCCAGTCACCAATAATCAAGGTTCTCCAATACAACTCGTATTGGGAAATCAACCAAACATTTCACATTTAAGAATTTTTGGGTGTGCGGTATATGTGCCTATTGCACCATCGCAACGTACTAAGATGGGCCCTCAACGCAGATTGGGAATTTATGTTGGTGTTGATTCACCATCTATCATCAGATACTTGGAACCCCTGACGGGTGATATTTTTACCGCACGATTTGCGGATTGTGATTTTGATGAGACAATCTTCCCACCTTTAGGTGGAGAAAAATCTGTGTCTAAAGAACAAGGCAAACTCATTCCTGAAAAACGACATGAATTATCCTGGAATGTATCCACATTGTCTCATCTCGATCCTCATACTGCTCAACGTGAAAACGAAGTGAGAAGGATCGTTCACCTCTAAAGTATTGCAAATCAGATGCCAGATACATTTAATGATGCAGCAAAGGTGACGAAATCTCATATCCCAGCTGCAAATGCACCCGCACGGATTGATGTCCATAATGGACAAAGCAATGTGCCAGCAAATGGTTCATCTGCTGCACGCCTAAAACGTGGCAGACCACTAGGCTCAAAGGATTCAGTTCCTCGAAAGAGGAAGTTGATGGACAAAATGAATCCAAATGAAATAAATAGAGAGCCCACAATTCATAATTCAAATGCCCCCAAAGAGGGACAGGTACTTCTTGACAAGGAAAACGTCATTGGTGAAACAAGTGCCCCTGGAGTGGCAACCGTACCTGAAAGTCAAGAAATCTCCATAAATTATACGTCCACTAATGAATTGTGGAGTAGAAATGAGATGATCATCGATGATATATTTGCATTCTCAGTGGCTGCTGAAATCATAAAAGATGATGATATTGAACCGCGCTCTATTAATGAATGTACACAGAGGCAAGATTGGCCCAAGTGGAAGGATGCAATCCAGGCAGAATTAAATTCTTTGGAAAAGAGGAGTGTTTTTGGACATATTAGTCCAACTCCACCCAATGTGAACCCTGTAGGTTACAAGTGGGTATTTACAAGAAAGCGCAATGAGAAAAATGAGATCTCAAGGTATAAAGCGCGACTCGTTGCGCAAGGTTTTTCACAAAGGCCTGGAATTGATTATGTGGAAACGTACTCTCCAGTAATGGACACAATTACATTCCGTTACCTAATAAGTTTGGCGGTTTCAGAAAAACTTGAAATGAGACTCATGGATGTCATTACCGCATATTTGTATGGAGAATTGGATACAGATATATACATGAAAGTTCCAGAAGGATTCAGGTTGCCTGAAGCTGCCAGAAACAAACCACGGGGCATGTTCTCGGTTAAATTGAGAAGATCATTATATGGGCTAAAACAATCTGGACGAATGTGGTACAATCGTCTCAGTAAGTATTTACTGAAGGAAGGATACACAAATGATCCTGTTTGCCCATGTGTGTTTATTAAGAAATCAAAGTCTGGATTTGCGATAGTGGCAGTATATGTCGACGACATGAATCTAATTGGAACTTCTGCAGAGCTTCAAAAGACTGTTGATTATCTCAAACGTGAGTTTGAGATGAAGGATCTTGGAAAGACAAAATATTGTCTTGGCTTGCAGATTGAGCACAGTGCTAATGGAATTTTGGTGCATCAATCAACTTATACTGAGAAAGTATTGAAACGGTTTGGCATGGATAAAGCCCATCCACTTAGCACTCCAATGGTCGTTCGATCGCTTGACACTAAGAAAGACCCATATCGTCCAAAAGGGAATGATGAAATGGTCCTTGGTCCAGAAGTACCATATCTTAGTGCAATAGGAGCTTTATTGTACCTAGCACAATGTACCAGACCAGACATATCATTCTCAGTAAATCTGTTAGCAAGGTACAGTTCTGCTCCAACAAGGCGACACTGGACCGGCATCAAACATGTTCTACGATACCTTCGTGGGACAACAGACATGGGGTTATTCTATTCCAGTGAATCGACCAACGCCCAGAGTATTATTGGTTATGCTGATGCAGGATATCTCTCTGATCCACATCAAGGACGATCACAGACTGGGTATGTATTTACATGTGGAGGAACTGCGATCTCATGGCGCTCAACAAAACAAACATTAGTGGCCACATCTTCCAATCACTCAGAAATACTTGCCCTCCATGAAGCCAGTCGTGAATGCGTTTGGTTAAGATCGGTAATCCATCACATCCGAAGCACATGTGCCCTACCCTCAACAACAGACACTCCAACAATTCTGAATGAGGACAATGCAGCTTGTATTGCTCAGATCACAGGAGGATATATCAAGGGTGACAGGACCAAACACATATCACCAAAGTTTTTCTATACACATGAGCTCCAGAAGAGTCAAGAAATCAAAGTCAGACAAATCCGCTCAAGTGATAACCTGGCAGATCTCTTCACTAAATCATTGCCGAAATATACATTCCAAAAGTTAGTACATGGCATCGGATTACGACAACTCTGCAAGCAATCAAGTTGGAGCATGCAAAATCAGGGGGAGCATTCAAGAGTCCTCTAACATAGGACATATGCACGTTGTACTCTTTTTCCTTCGCTTAGATTTTCCCACTGGGTTTTTCCAAGCAAGGTTTTAATGAGGCAACCAATCTAGGGACATGTGGTCTCCAAAGGGGAGTGTTGTAAAAGTCTTGATATGGAGCCCACAGACTATTCATTACTGTTCATTACTGTTCATTACTGTTCATTTGGCGGCTTTGATAGAGTTTGTCTGTCACGGGTGAACAGTGATGAATAGTGATTATTTCAGCCTATAAATAAGAAGAGAAACGGAAAGAAGAAGTGCAGAAAAAAAAAAGAGAAAGGAAGAGAAAGGAAGAAAAGAGAGAAGAGAAAGCAGAGAGAAATTCTCCTAGAGAGAAAATTCAGTGAGCCACATATGTTGTAAACACTAAAGTTGTAGCCATATTATTTTATAGTGAAAGGTTACTGCTGCTGCTCTCCGAGGACGTAGGCATAGCCGAACCTCGTTAAAAACTGTGTCTTATCTATTCTACGTGCAGCTCAATATCCGCATATATTTCAGGTTATTTTATAACAAAAGTGTCAATCATGCACCCTCATATGAAAAAAGTTTAAAACGTATCAAAGAGAATGATTGCGGTGGAATACCACCAGTGGCATCCTATGGGAAGTTTCACGCTTACCTTCTAATAACTTTTGATATCCCAAGTTAATGAATGCTTGTCCTTATTATTGACTGAGTTGCATATATGCTTTTGTGATGAGGTGTGTATAACTTTTGGCTATATGATTGTTTACTTTATCAATGTTTTTTTTTTATAATTTGGTCAAACTTTATCAAGCTATTATTAATCATGTTTATCACATAAAACAATTTCCAGGCCCAATTTAGAAACACTACGAAACGTACCTTGAAGAATTCAATTCCTTCGTGCCAAGTACCTGGAAATTAGTATATGGCACAGAAAGTCGTCGTAGAAAATAAAAACAAATTAAGAAGGGTGACTGCTTAATGTTCAAATCCAGTTTTTTCAACCATATGGATCAGCATGTGATTTGACGCAGTATATAATATATATATATATATATATATATATATATAAGCATATAGCCTCTCTGTCTGTCCTGAGCTGCAAAGAACCAGCAAGAGAAGCAAGATGATCATCAAAGTAAACCAGCGCTTGTTGGGTTTTGCTCTGCTCGCAATTTATATCATACTGATCTCTAAAACCATTGGTTTTACTGGCGAGTGCATATACTCCGTCTTTTCTAATTTTGAAGTACTTTTGATCACAAATAATTTCATGTCCTGCTTGATTTGCTAATATGCATTACTGTTTTTTTTTTCTGGGGTCTGATAAATTAACATGTTCATGCGTAGGTCTGTATGTGGAGAAGGTGGTCATCCACGAACAAGCTGGTAGACCCGCCAGCCCACCACCACCTCCACCAGCGTTTCCACCATCCCCGAGGCCCTAGACCCTCAAACGCATGGTTACCAACGTTTATAAGTAATGCATACAAAGGTTCCCGCTCTTTTTTACTCTACTACTACCAACACTTAAATTTCTGAGTTTCATGTGTGTATATATAATTTACTTATATACATATAATTGGATAAAAGAAAGAATAAAAAGATTTCCAGTTTAATGAATACATGTCTCGATGGTGTATCACTGCAAGAATGTACAACTTTAAATTCATTTTATGAGGAGGGTTTACCCCTTTTACTTCTTGTTTCTTAAATTCATTGTCTCCTTATTCAGTTCTTTCTATGCGACCGTTTTTTTTTTTTTTTTGACGAAATGCATCTTCATTCAAGAACAGGGGAAAAACACCCTGGGCAAACAACATAAAAGAAGATAGCCAAGAAAGATACCACCTAACCACAAGCCAACTAGGTGGAGAAGCAAAAAATTCTATGCGACCGTTAGAAAGTCAATATTCAACCCATAATTAGTTGGATGTGGGCGGAGATACCCAAAATTATTTAAACTATTGATGTAAGACTAATCTTTTTCCATGTGAGACAAATACTCCGAAAAGAGTCATCTTATCTTAAGAGACCTCCATCGTATGATAAGACTAGGAATTATAACGGGTTTACCCCAAAACTTTTCTTTTTTTCAATTTGCCATATAACACTTAGATATGTTATTATTTGATTTGATGAGGATGTCCTTAATCATTTTCCGTATCAGCAGCAGCCATCAATTAGTAGTATATTATGTTCATTTTGGAAGAGAAAACCAAACTAATAATAATAGAGTTGGTCTAAAGACTCTAAACTCGTGGATATCAGCCTTACATCACCCAACCACCAGCAGAGAGCAATGTAACTGGACAACTTGCAAAGTACGACAGTGTTTTAAATACATTCCTTCCTACTCTCCCAACTCAACAACACCAACTCCAACATCCAGTATTCAGTGGGATATCATATTTGCACCGACCCCGACCACCTACCTACCAATACAGAAAGACAAACAAATTTGTTTTGCAGTGGAGAGAATCTTTAGTCAGCTTTTATTTTGTGGCTTGGAGGCCTTGCCCCAACCAATGGGCTGACCAACACTTAAGCATTCATAAATTAGTCAAGCTTTGAGACCAAGGTATCTGTCAAATTCAATAAAGAAAGGACAAGCCAATGAACCGCAACTATAGTTTTGCCCCCTAACATTAGAAGAAGCTAAGAGAGTTGTTAATGTTTAAACACTATTCTTAAGGCTCGTTTTGTAGCTCAAGTGGTTCAGAGCATTTACTCTAAGTTAAAAAGGATTTAAAAACGACACATTTGGTGTTTAGGATTGAGTTGATTAACTCACTAATTTCATTATGGAGCCAATTGACCTTGTGATTCATATTTCCTCGATAAAACACAAAGCACACTAGGAAAGTCGACAAAACTAGCTTCTGATATTTGCTCAATCGGTTTGTACCCTGCAAACTCAAAACGAACATATAACTAGAACATGCGTATCATTTTGAAATTCAAATTACTTTTTCTCCTTTCTAATATTTTTTCTCACTTATTTTGCTTTGGTTCTAACGAACATAAGCCTCAGAAAAGTACATCAATAATGAATGATTAACAAAAGGTAGCCAATACAAATGCCATTGGAAGATAAACACTGAAGCAGCACCATTAACATTTCTGGAATAAGATGGTGTGGTTTAGAAATTCAAGTACAAAACCCTGAAAATGGCTTCCAAAATGCGATCAGTTTAATGTTGACAGCCACAAATATCAAGGACAAAACAGAGTCAAAAAAAAATTCCTCGCTCTTGTCAATGTTCTCCCGAGTTATTACACAAGCAGCTCCTCCCCGCACAGGATGATCTACCAGTTATTTGACAAGCAGTTCCTCCCCACAGGATGAGGAGAAATAATGTACAATCTCTATATCTCCTGAAAGAAAATTAAAGAATTATTCAGACATAAAGAATAATGAACCATAGAATAACCTAAAACTTTGATTAAAGAATGTTGGTACATACAGATCTGTAGCACCAAATCATTCCATGAACCATGAAAGAACCCTTCAACTAACCTTGATTGGGAGAAATTTCTGCATTCGAGTAGTAAAATTAAGCACTTGCAGCCAATGACGCCGATCTGTAGCACGCTCTCTTTGCCGCACGAACAATGTCTTCTACCTGTAAAAGCAGTTAACCAAGATGTAAATGGCAATGCAGCCTAGCCCACAGCCCAATTAATGGCAAAGAGCCAACAACTAAATAACTATTGCACCTATTGACCATCTATAAGGCAGTGCAACCATAATTCAGTGCCAACAGTGGAAATACACAGTACACTGATAATTGATACCAAACCATAAAAATCGGAAGGGAACTCACCTGAGGAACAGCCAATCTCTCCAAATTAGCAGCATAAGGCATCGGAACATCAGCCCCAGCAATTCTCTCAACCGGTGCATCAAGATAGCCAAAGCTATCCTCAACAACAGATGTGCTGTTAAGAAGTACACAGTGTTAAGTATAAAAAGTGTCTGAAAATCACTCAGCAGGGAACATACATGAGTGTAAAGAGACAGACCAGATTTCAGCACCAACACCATGCTGAGGAAACCCTTCTTCAACTGTTACCAGCCTGTTGGTTTTCCTGACTGAAGCATTGATGGTGTTCCTGTCCAGAGGACGAATTGACCGCAAATTTATGACCTGTAATAAAACAAATAGTCAATAATGTCTCTATTGCTAGAGTACGAACAAGATTGTGTTGTTACCAATATAAATTTACCTCAGCACTGATTCCTTCCTTAGCGAGTATCTCAGCCGCCTGAAAAAACCAACAGAATTAAATCACAAATGTAAGGGAGGAAAGGAGAGGGAGGGGGGAGGAGAGAGAGAGTCTGGCTGCAAACCAAAGACTATATAAGCAAGAATTAATAGAAGTGCCTATAAAATACACTTTCTATATTCTCTCTTATGCAGACATAAAATAAAAGAAATGTGTTAACAAATCGGCAGGCAAACCACTAATGGAATGTTGAACAATTATAAAGGCAACAGAATTTCACGGCAGCAACCAGGCGCTTCTTGTCAAAGCTATGATAAAGTTTCATGCAAGTTCCATTTCAAATTCCTCTAAATTATTAAGTACCACTTATTAAGCATCTGTCACGTCAATCCAGCTCTAACTCATACTTACCCAATTTGCTCTCCCCCCACCCCCCACCTGGATCAATATATTCAACGAACCACGTTTGTTAAGGAGAACCAGTACTGGGAGAGATGTGAAGACAGGGATGGAGAGAGAGAGAGAGAGAGAGAGAGCGCAATGGAGAGAAAGAGCAATGGAGGGAGAGAGTGATGGGAGCTTTGAAATTGGGTCATAAGTGTAGCACAGGGGAGGACGGCATTGGGTCCTTCAATTTAATAAAGGAAGGGGGTGTTCCAAAGAGGCACCTGTTGGAAATGAAGGCACGGGTCTTTCAAAGACCCTCTGAACTTCCAACTAATTTTATCATTAAATAAATAATAAATTAAATTACTCCCCTTATATTTTTCCAATGAAATAAACTTCCCTTAATTAAAGTTCTTTCTTAATTTTAGATTACATATTTAATTTAGTTAACCTGCTATACACGTAGTCTCTCGTTCCCTTACCAAGTAACTATGATCTAACTTAATAGCAAAAATTACACCCTATTATTACATGCACCACATCCAGGCAGCAGAAGGAGGTAAAGTAAACAAACCTGCAGAGCATAGCCGACCATTTTTGAAAAAGCTGTAATAGTGACATCCTTTCCTTCTTTCTCAATCTGAGTTTAATTATATTACGATTAGAAGGCAATCATCATTGATAGAGAACAAAAAAACGTGGAATTAAGAGTGCAAGCAACAAGCATCTTTCAGATGCATTTCCATTAGCTCAGTGATCACCTTAGCTTTCCCTATTGGAAGGCAAAAACTGGAATCAAGAACTTCAGCTGAAACAGGAAATGACTCACCATATCTGAAACAGAAAATTACAGCGAAACATCAAACCCATAATGTTTGACAAGAAAACAAACAACATAAACATGACAATCTGCAGTGAATTACTTACAGCAACTCATTCTCAAGGAAAACAACAGGATCAGGGTCCCTAATGGCAGCTTTTAGGAGCCCACGAGCATCTTCAGATGAGTAAGGGCTCAAAACTTTCAACCCAGGGACGGCAGCATACCATGCTGCATAACACTAGATCAAAACGCTTACCATTAATTGTCAAAATTCATTCGCAATTCACACTAACTAAATGGTAACATATGAAAGATGGCTATGTAACAAAGTAGCCGAGAGATGTAAAATAAATGGCTTGAAGAACATTACTTGAGAGTGCTGGGCACCAACACCAGCAGCAGCACCGTTTGGTCCTCTGAAAACAATGGGGACATTTATTTGGCCTGCAGACATATAATTTGATTTTGCTGCAGAATTGATGATGTGGTCAATTGCCTGCAACAAAAGCCCTAACTGAGATTCACAATAACAACAGAAAATACATAATCCTCTAAAGAATGATAAATAGGACTAAATGCAGGCTGATAAGAACAAGACTGTAAAATACCTGTAAGTAAATAGATATAATGCAGCCAAACAAAAGATTTCAAAGTTCTCATCCTTTTCAACTTAACAGTCTTAGAAGGCGAAACATCTGAAATCCTCTAGGGAAACCTCTCAATCTCTCTCTCTCCCCCTCTCTCTCTCTCAATCAAGAGGGACCTTTGTTTAATATAACATCTAATCCTTCCAGCACCACTTAAAGAACTCCAAAAATGTTCAATTCTTAACTCTATACAATAAAATCTTAAGTAAACGATTAGAGGTTAAAAAGGCATATCGTTACACCAACTCAGCCTACCAAGGGCTACAGGGCAGCAGCATGAAAGCACAAAATTTCATTAGTGAAAAACTTGAATCCATTTCATGGTGAAATAAATCAAGAACACTTCTCCTTGAATGGAAGGTATCTGGATTTTCTATAGAACAAGACCATGACAAGATTTGCTACAATTATAATATGAACAAATTCAATAATTGCCCATGTCAGCATTCTAGATGGCAATAGTTTCAGACTATCCAAAACAACCTTCAGTGTCAAGACATCAACCATATAACATTAAACTCAAGTACAAAAATGTCAGAAGTTTATAACCAAAGAAAAATCCTCCAACCTGCATTGAGAAGTTAAAGGTCATAAACTCTACAACAGGTTTCAAACCATAGTAAGCAGCACCAACTCCAATCCCAGTGAACCCAGCCTGTACACATTAAATGAGATAAGTCAGCTACTTTCACTAATGTAAATAAACATGCAGGGCCAACATAACATGAAGTCTAGGAGCGAAATAAAGAAAATGGAAGAAATTAATGATTTTACAGAACCACAGAAGTAAACAAAAGAGAATTTGCATGGCTTGTCAAGTAACAGGAATTACCTCCGTGATGGGGGTATCAAGAACTCTGTCAGGGCCATACTTGTCGAGAAGTCCTTTGGATATCTATATACAATGGAGCATAAAGGCCAACTGTCAGAGATGTGTAAGTTCACATGGGATAGTAATGGAAAAGGAAGGAAAAAAGTAGAATTCAAATGTATTTCTTCAGTAAATAATTCTAACCTTGTAAGCACCTTGGTATTCCCCAACCTGCATAACATAAAGAACAACGATCAAGCTTACGAAAACAAATTCTGTTGGCTTCTAAGTAAAAAATAGTACAACCTATCCATGTATCCTCACCTCTTCACCCATCAAGAACACTTTCGGGTCTGCAGACATTTCCTCATCGAGTGCAGAGTTTAAAGCATCCCTCACTGTCATCTGTGTGCATAATTTTCATTTGCATTAAAATATTAAGTGCCTCTGGAAAGTGAAGACATGCCACTGAGCATAGGTACAAATAAAAACTAATGCCCAAAAGTTATGTGAACAAGCAGGACAGTAAAATTGGGAGTCTAATACAGGTTTTTAAGTAGACGCCAGAAAGAACAATACGAGCAAGTCGAATCCGAAAACTAACTTTACCTCTTTTGCGGAAGATGAAAAAGCTCTCAATGCCGATGTGGTGGGGCGGATCCTCTGCATGGACTGCCCCAAAATCTGAACCATCACAAATATTGGGAAAACAAATCATATTAAGGGTAAAGCAATGAAGTGTCTTCCATAATCAAAACCACAATAAAGAATTGCAGAAATATTAGGGTGTACCATAGCAGATGAGCTTCCAGCTCCCACTTTTTGCCTTAAAATCCCCAACATCGTTGCCTCTTTTCCTCAAAATCAAACTGACCACCAAATAAATAAATAAACAGAAAGAAAAAAAAAAAAACTATTTAGGAACTGAAATTTTCAGTGAAAGCACTGAGCATATGTGGAAGAACAAAACGATTACTGGACATAAGGAAACAAAAGATCAGATCAAAATTGATAGGGAAATAAATCAGAGGGCCTAGGGATTTGGGAGAGAGACGAACCTTGTTGGCGGGTTTGGAGTGGGGATCGGATCGGCGACGAGATGTGTAAAAATGAGCGTGAAGGGAAACAGCAGCCACCGCTCTTTCTTCAATTACCTTCCGTTTTAATAATTCTGTATTTTGTTTTCTCTCCGTTCTTTCGACCTTTTATTATTTATTTCATTTTCCCTTTTTATCATTTTTTTAATTTGGAACTTCCACCAAGTTCTGCGGCTTCGGGAAAATGTAATATTACGATGATGGACCCGCGACCAGACCACATACATTTTTTTAACAACAAATGGAAAAAAATTAAAAAAAAGCAAAATGCTATCAACAGTCTTGTCAATGAAAAAAATGCTTGCAGATGAGTGGTAGTTCCAACTTCATAACACTTTAATAGGATGTGTGAGAAGGGTGATGTTAGGCTTATTATATTTTTATATCATATTTTGTATTATCTCTTTAGTAGAGGTAGAGTACACTAATACAATAGGGTTCACTTCTATTAAAGAGATAATACATAATGTGGTATAAAAAATATGATAAGTCCAGCATTTTTCGTGTGAGAAACTCCATTTACCACTATTGCTTTTATTTTATTTTATTTTTAAAAAGCAAAATGCTCTTAAAATAAGTGTAAATAAAAAATATAGTTTTTTGTACACTTATTATTTGACTTTCATTATTAAATAATGACAGCAAAATAAAAAGGTAAAGTCGTAATTAGGGGGGAAGTCCCTGGTTGGCGGTCAATAACCAAAACGCTTGGAGGCGTGGACAGCCGCAGAAAGCACAAGGTGTAGTTTGAAAGATCGTTAACGACAAGAGATAATTAAAAAATGATTAATGTCAATTAAAAGATAAATTAATTAATTTTGATAAATAGCACAGAGAGGGTAGGTTAGGTCC
Source organism: Prunus persica (assembly GCF_000346465.2). NCBI lineage: Eukaryota > Viridiplantae > Streptophyta > Magnoliopsida > Rosales > Rosaceae > Prunus > Prunus persica. The sequence continues at coordinate 23,456,318 of NC_034009.1, forward strand.
TTCGCAGATAAAGAAAAAGGAAGGTAGGTAGGCAGGCAGTGCTCCGGTGGGGGGCGGATTAGTGGACAACGTGCACCCAACTACCACAAACGAGGCAATGTTTGTTTGTTGATATAAAATTGAATCAAATCAACGGGTTTGTTTTTTGTAGCCAACCAAAGTGGAGGAAAGGTATTCGATGTTTTGGGGTCCAGTCTGCTTTAGCCTTCAACTATCAACTCCACCTAATGGCGGTTTGTGTTGTTTTGGTGCAAAAACTTGTACGGGGCAAGAGAAGTCCATTTTTGACTTCGAAAATAAGGTAGTGATTTAGATTCGTTGGTTTTTTTAGCAAATATCAAGAGGTATTCTCACATTCGAAAAATAGAATTAATTCCCGCTTGAGGTTGACGTATGAGAAATAAGATAAAATCATGAAAATGGGGCCCTTTAATTTATTTGTTTTTTTGGTAATATAGGGACAAAGTCCAAACCAAAAAAACTACACATAAACAAATCTATGCATCAAGAGGACATTCTTATCATCATAAAAAATAGCCTTTAGCTGCTCAGGAGAAAAAAGCTCATGATAATCCAAATCCTTATGATGACCCATCTTAGCTAGAAAATCCAGCAAAATTTGGTCTCCCTATAGACACGAAGAATGTTGCAATTCCATTGGCTTTCCAAAAGCTCTCTACATTTGGTTAACAACACAAACATAGGATGAGATATACATTAATCATATCAACAAGATGAGCAAAATCAGAATTAACAATTATCTCACACAAAAGAGTAGACAAACCATATTTGCCTTACCACATCAGCATTTTCATGCTTTAACGGAAGAGGCAAATGAGTAGGCAAAATATTCACTCTCTCCCCCAACAAGGCAATATTGCCTACTTCAAAGTGAAGAGGTATATTGGACCCTACTTACTTTTTATAATAAAATATCATCTCCACTCTCTCATCTACTTTCTATAAAATATAACAGTAAAGGTGAAAGATTAAAATAAATAATATAGTAATGATTTGTACACGGGCATTGCCTAGTCCCTTGGAGTGATCAACTTTTTTCATGAGGTAAATAGGTAGGCAACATGCCACATCAGTCTACATAGTACAATTCTGCCTATTTCGTTTTCCTATACCCTTGGAGATTACCCAAGCTTCAACCTTAAAGAAGCCACAAGAAGGAGGCTGACAAGCAAGAGAAATCTGAGATTGAATCGTAGCCTTCTTTAAAAGGTAATTGGCCTTATCCCACTCAAGAAGATACTCGACAATAGTCTGTTTAGGATAAGAAGACGTTTGAAAATGAGGTTCAAAGATAGAACAGCACCCCCACTTCTAAATGAACAAGCAAGCAACATAAAAAAATATTACACCACTTTAAATTCCCTATATGCCCAGCATTATAACACAAATTATCCTTCAATCAACTATCAAAATTAGAGAAATAGAAATTGATCAAACCTTCAGGTAAATGTAAGGATCTCCAAAGCACAAGCATATGAGGGCAGGTAGTAAAAAGATGCTGCAATGACTCCTCATGATAATGACATATAGAATAAGAACGGTCCCTAGAAAGATGTCTTCTTACTCTTTGCACATTAGTTAAGATCTTCTTTTGAGTAAGGAGCCAAATGAACACTGTCACACGAGGAGGGATCTTCAATTTCCAAATGAAATTCCAAGAGGAACCAGTGACTTCATTAAAACCAGTAGATAGCTCATAGGCATACTTCACAAGAAAAAATTCCATTTGAAGTGGGTCCCCAGATACAAGTAAAAGGTAAATTCCCTTCAAAATCAACATGAATATTAATGATCTTCTTAACAGCTTGAGGAAGAAGAGCTTGCAAGAGCTTCTCAATATTCCAACCAATCCTAGAAAAATAATTAGACGCAGTTTCAGTGATGTCAAACTAATCAAACAAGGGAAAGTTAGTATCCACCAAAGGAACACACCAATCTATATATCAGTCCTGAATTTGACTCTAGTACCATCTTCGACTCTTCACTTCGTACCATTATTCAAAATGTCAGCTCCAAACATCAACCCTTTCCAATGTTGTAAGCCAAAGTACAATTATCATCATAAGCATCCAAGCAACAACTACCCCTTAAGTACTTTTTCCTTAGCATAACAGCCTAAAATCTAGAGTCCCCAGCAACAATTCTCCAACTAGCTTTAGATAACATAGCTTGATTCATAAGAGAAGCCTTTTTAATACCCAAACCTCCCAAATGTTTAGGCAAACAAACTATATCCCATTTGACTAAATAAGTTTTATGATGGTTCCCACTACTTCCCCAAAGAAATCTTTTAGAAGACTTGTCAAGCTCTTTACAAAGAGCTTGAGGAAGCTTAGAAGTCTACATGGTATAGAGATGAATAGAAGAAGCAACATACTGGATTAAAGTAATTCTTTCATCCATAGAAAGCAGTAGACTTTTCCAAGAAGAAAGTTTAGCCTAAACTTTAACAAGAACCTCCCTTTATGTAGCCTTAGTAACCCTCCCTTGAACAAGAGGGACTCCAAGATATTTCCCCATATTAGCAAATTTGGTAACTCCATAAATCTACTCAATTTGATCAACAAGCTCATATTTAGTATTTGCATATATGTACAACAAAGATTTCTCAAAATTAACTAGCTGTTCGGAAAGCTCAAAAAACTTATCAAGAGAATTCTTCATCACCATAGCTTGCTGAGTAGAAGCCTCACCAATCATCCACAAAGAAAATATACCAATTTAAAGGACCAGACCTCGCTGCACTAACAGCTTTCTAATCCTTCTTTAACACCCCAGCAACAATGATGTGGCTAAGTTTTTTCCATACATAAAACAAAGAGGTAAGGGGATAAAGGGTCACCTTGTCTAACACCTCTTTGAGCTTTGAAACTCTCAACACGCTCCCCATTCATAATGATTTTGTATGAGACATTCTTAACACAACTCATAATAAGTTGAAGAGAAATTTTTCCAATACCAATTTCTGTGAGAGTTTGCTCAATGAAAGACCATTTCAAACTATCATAAACCTTAGAGAGGTAAATTTTCCAAGCTATATACCCAGTTTTTACCTCTAGCTCTGTGAAATCTATACATAACCTCTTGAGCAATGAAAATATTATATGAAATTTGTCTTCCAAGAACAAAACTAACTTGGTTGGGGCTAACAAGCTTACTCATAAAGGATCCGAGCCTTCCAACAATGATATTAGAATCAACTTTGTATAACATGTTACATAGACTAATTGGATGGAACTGCAGCATACTCTGAGGATTAGTGATTTTAGAAACCAGAATAATAAGAGTACTATTCAAAAACTCTAGAACGGAACCACTAAAAAAACACTTAAACACCAAAACTTCAATATCTTTTTTACAAATAGACCAACAATTATGGAAAAAAAAAAAAAGATGCATAATAGTCATCGAGGCCAGGAGCCTTGTAAGGACTAATCGAAAAAAGAGCATCATGCACCTCCTTTCTAGTCACCTCATTTTAGCTTTTCAATTATATTCCTTATTCTTCTAACAAGAGTAATAATGTGAAAGAACTTGGTATTTCTATCCTCACTCTGCAACCAAGAAATCTAGATTTTTGTTTCCAAAACACATCCTCCTTATCCAATAAATTCTCAAACTCATGTTGTAACTGCTTCTCAAGATTAATTATAAAAAAAAGGAGTAACCCTTACAAAGAGACCATTGAATACCTTGAAGTCTAGCAAGAATTCTCTTATTCTTTTGAAAAATATGACCAATTTATTAGAAACTAAGCCTTCCAAATTCCTCCACTATGTTTTAATGAACTCAGAAAATAAACAATGTTTAAGCCACATTACCTCAAATCTAAAAGGCTTAAGCTCAGATGAAGGAATCTTATAAAAAAAAAAAAAAAGACCAATCAAAAGAGGACTATGATCAGAACATCCTCTCTACCTTACAAAAGCTTCTGGAAATAAAACCCTTCACTCCTTGTTACAAATAGCCCTTCATCACAAAATCACCACTAACCCTTTTATTAACCCAAGTAAATTTGGGTCCCAAAACCTTAAATAAATGAGCCCATGATGATCAAACCATTCCTTGAAACCTCTACTTTTACCGGATAATTTTCCAAAATTTTCATCTTCAAATAATATATCATTAAAATCCTCACACACAACCCAATGTAGATTTCAAGAAGCATCAATAATAGATAAAGTTTTCCAGAGATAAGATCTCCTAGTAGGGCAAGGGTGCCCATAAACAACAGTGAAAATCCAAGAAATAGCTTGATCCATACAATGAATTACTCTCAATTTGAATTTAGCATTATCCCAAAGCAACCATATACCACCAGAGAAGCCTACGACGTCAGAAATTTCAGCTTTAGGGAAACCAAGTTGAGAAATGACTTTACTAGCTCTACTGGAGCTAATTCTAGGCTCCAAAATAACCAACATATCAAACTTATGTCTATATTTAAGATCTTGCATAGCAACCGAGGATCTCTTATTACTGGCCCCTCTAATATTCCAACAACCAATCATCATAATGGAAGGAAAATATTAGGAAATGTCAAAAAAGACTAATCATAAATGACAGATAAAGGCCCTAAAAATTGAGATCTTGAGCCTTACCATCCTCTGCAAAAAAAGCAAACACGTCATCAATCAATGTTTCACCACCTTCAGAATCTAACTGTAAACTCTCAAAATCCCTAAAATCCTAAGTTTCCATATCTTGATCAACAACTCTATAATCCCTAGAAGTAATATTCGGAGCTTGAGGCTTAGGAATGAAAAAAGAATCATTACTAAGAGCATCAACCTCCCCACTTTCCAAAACTCCAGTGCCACAGTTGCCCTACGTTTAATTGAAGCTTGGTCCAGCTCAAACATAGAAGTTATGGTGGAATCATGAGACAAATTCTTAGTGTTAGACCTCAAAACAATAGAAGTCCTATAAGAAGATTTATTTGAAATATCAGACAAATGGCAACCACCAATATCTTGACTTTGAATAGCCTTCCCATTAAATGGCAACAGATTATCCAAAGTCCCAAAAACATGTTCTTGCTCACCATTAAAACAATCATTCTCCAAGATATTAAATCTAGAACCAGATGAATCATAAAGCCCAGTCGCAGAATTAACCCCTTTAAAAACTTTAGGCAAATCATTGCCGCAACCAATAACCTTATCCTATCTCTTATGGACCACCTCAGGGTTAACACCATTTCTTTTATCTTCACTAGCAATAGTTCTGTTTTTAAAATTCTTCTTCCAAGCTTTTCTATTATGAACAACATTCTAGATACCAAAATCAGCCTTATCCCCAGTGGTAGGGGTTCAAGTTGGATTGGAAAATCCGATTCCGACCGATTCCGGTCCGAATATTTCCAAAAAAATCCGGCTCCAACAAATCCGAATTCCGTAAATGCCGAAATCCGAAATTTCCGAAAAAAATTGGATCGGATTCGGAATGTACATGGAACTTCCGAAATTTCCGAAATTTCCGATCCGAAATATTCCAAAATGTTCCGAACTCATTCCGATCCAATAATTCCGATATATTCCTAATATATTCCGATTTTAAAAATTCTGAATATTTGAAAAACATTCCGATCGAGAAATTCCGATTTATTCCGAAATATTTTGAATTAATCCTACAAAAGTTTAGACAACAATCAATATATTTAATTTATATGCAAAACATTTAATGCATTCCCACAATTTTTAATTTGTCCATAGTTCTGTCACAACCAACCAAAGACACAAGTTTTCTTTGATATTATTGGCAAACATTATATATACATTATACATACATAATGAAAAAAATTTAAGTACATTTAAAAATATTAGTAAAAGGGAAAAAAAATTTGTAATGCAACCAATTTTGAATTGATCTAAATTACGTAGTGTATTGATTTTTTTTTCTTTTAATTCTAACTCAATTTCTTGAATAGGACTCATTGGGGTATGAGGTCATGCATTTAATTATAAACTTATTTTCTTTATAATCAATTGCCAAGGTGCTAATGTAGTACTATTTTCTTAATAATGTGAACAAAAACAATAGGGGGTTACAAAAAAGTTAGGTACAGCAATAGTAACTTACCCTTAAAAAAGGTAGGACATTGACATGTTGTATCAAATACAAATTGGTATCAAACTCTTGTTCATGCATGAATCATGATTATGAAAATTAAAAAATAGAGATGATCATAGAAACACATTGGGATTGAACCCTAATAGTAAGTATGTAGTAGTATCCAAGATAAAGTTTATATAACATTATTTTTTATCAAGTATATTAACATGATATATATATACGTAAAATATAATATAATATAAATTTGTAGATATTTGTTTAATCAATAACAGTAATTCGTGATGGCCAAAATAATGATGGCCAATTGCCATATATATCTCTAATATGGCAAATATATTCACGAAAAATTTTTATTTTTATTTTTAAAAGAAAAGGTGAGAGAGTTTACTTTAGATCCAAATCAGAGTCCCCTCATATTCTCCCCCAGCAAGCAGCAAAGAGATTTCACTCCATCTCTTGAAAAACCAAACGACGCTTCTCTCTCTTCACTAGAGAAGAAAACAGGATGGAACTTCAAACGTTTTCATCAATCTCACTATTAACCTCCTTCCTTTTGCAATACCACTGCAAGTCTACACCAAAATCTCTATCATTATTCACTATTCAGTAAGTTTTCTTTTTTATTTTATCTTGATCTTGTTTATGTATTATTGGGCAATTGAATTTGTTAACTTGTCTACCCAATTAGAAAGGAATATTGAAAAAAATAAGAAAGTGTTTTCATTGGGGCATCCAATTCTTCTCTTTTGTTGCTGATCTCACAACGAGAGCAGCTCCTTGTTCAGGGTTATAAAATAAGAGATATTCATTATTTGTTTAAGTTCATATCAAAATATAGATGAGGATTCAGTTGGTAGAGTGAACTATTGAGATTCTGACCAAAAAATTAGACATTCCATGCCCTCAGAGAGTGTGTTGGCTTTGCCAGTTCAAGTTTTTTTTTCGTTTTAAGGGCGTTAGCAGAGGGTTTTGAATAATTTATTTTAAGTCTTACAGGGTTTGATCTTCTAATTTTGTGTATCATTATTTTGTGCTTGTGTGCCATTATCGGATTTTATTGCATAATTTGTGGTATTAAAGATGAACAATACATATTCTTATAGCCACTGGAACCACTTGCCTTTTCCTTTAGGTGGAAACTTTTTGTTATCATATGTCTTTTTCTTATACACCTAATAGATTGCTTGATTATTTTATATGTTTATTGCAGATCTAAGAATGGCACAGGACGTAGATCATAGCCCTCAGGTTCCCAATCAAGTTCCTGAGCAAGCTACCATTCGTGGCAATCCAAAGAAGCAAAAAATTACTAAGAAGTCTGGTTTAGCTGGAAACCATGGAAAATCTGAGGTATGGAATTTTTTAAAGAAAGTTTTGGAAGAGGAAACTGGAAAATACAAAGGAATTGCAATTTGTGTGTTTTGTGAAGCTAGAATTACTGCACCTTCTAGGATTGGCACTAATAAGCTATGGTCTCATACTAGGACTTGTAAAAAGTTTCCTCGTGATGAACAAGATAATGCACAGACACTAATTTCTGTAATGGGAGGTCAAACTTGCAACTGGAAGTTTGACTAGGAGCTATGTAGGAGTTTTCTTGCAAAAATGATTATCCTTTGTGAACTCCCATTTAGCTTTGTAGAAAAGGAAGGCTTTAGGATGTTTTGTGAAGTTATACAACCCAAATTTCATGTGGTTTCTAGAACCACAATCACAAAGGATTGTTTACAAATATATCATGAGGAAAAAAGCAAGTTAAAAGATTATTTTAAAGAGATTTCTGCACGAATATGCATCACAACAGATTTGTGGACTTCGGTTCAAAATCTTGGGTATATGGCCTTGACAGCTCACTTTGTGGACAAAAATTGGGTCCTTAGAAAGAAAATCATAAATTTTCGAGTTCTTCCACATCCACACAAAGGAGAGGTTATTGCAAAGGCTATAGAAAATTGTCTCTTAGAGTGGGGAATAGAAAAGGTTATGACAATCACCCTTGATAATGCGAAGAATAATGATACATGTGTGATGGATTTAAAGAAAAGATTAAACAAGAGAAATATGATGTTATTAGGTGGACAGTTCTTTCATGTAAGGTGTTTTGCACATGTCATCAATTTGGTTGTGAGGGATGGAATTGAAGAGGTGAAGACAACCATCAAGCGTCTTCGTCGAAGTGTTAAGTATGTGAGGAGTAGTTCATCACGTTTGCAAATGTTTAAAAAATGTGCTTTGGAGGAGAGTGTAACTTGTAAGAAGGTTGTGTGTTTAGATGTTAAAACAAGATGGAATTCAACATATTTGATGATAAATGCAGCAATGGAGTTTGAGAAAGTATTTGATAGGCTTTTGGAGCATGATCCATTCTATAGAAGTGAATGTGAACTGAAAAAAAATAAAGAAGATGGAAGTGAGCTGGGTTTGAACAAAAAAAAAGGTGGAAGTGGCTGTCATGAGGGGGGTCCCATAAATGAAGATGATTGGAGAAAATTGCGAAGTTTGCATACGTTTTTGGAAGATTTTTATCTTCTAACAAAGCGTATATCTAGTTCTCATTACATCACCTCTAACACTTACTTTGATGAGGTGACACAAACGAAGGATATGCTCTTGCAACAAATGGGCAGCAATGATGTTTTTCTTAGTTCCATGGCTAAGAAAATGAATGAAAAATTTGAAAAATATTGTAACATTGATGCTTTGAATCCAATTTTGATTGCTTCTATTGTGCTAGACCCTAGATATAAATTGGATTATGTGACGTTTTGGTATAGAAGTTACTTGGATAGTGATATTCTTCTAAGTGAGGATGAAAAAGATAAAAAAGTTTAGGATTGGGTTGAAAGATTCAAAAGTATGATGTCACGTCTTTATCTTCATTATAAGTCGGAAGCTACATCTTTAGATGATCAATCTGCAAATTCAGAGAGTGTTGTGGCTAATCAAGGTGGGAATCGATCCAAGAAGGAGATGTTTAGGAGTAAATTGAAAAGAAAGGAGCATGCAGATGCTAATAATGATCTGGACAAATACTTGAGTGATGGAATTGAGGATGAATCTCCAAACTTTGATGTATTGGTTTGGTGGAAAGGGAAGTGTGCAACCTACCATGCACTTGCGATAATGGCACGAGATGTTTTATCAATTCCAGTGACATCTGTTGCTTCAGAATCTGCTTTTAGTACAGCTGGAAGAGTTCTTGACCCATTTCGAAGTTCCTTAACACCAAATATCGTCGAGGCTTTGGTGTGTACCCAAGATTGGTTAAGATGTTCCAAACTAGAGTGTGAGAATGTTGAAGAACAACTTGAAGAGCTTGAGGAAATTGAAATTGGTATGTAACATCTGTCTTTAAATTATTTACAGCTCTTAAATTGCCTTTTTTTTATATAATTATAGTATAGATTTTATGCTTGTTGCAGTTGTAAGCCAAGAGTTGGAAAATCTATCACGTCAATGAATGGAACTGAATATGAAGGTATGGAGTTCTTTAGTTTAGTTTTGTATAAATATGTAGATTTTTTTTTTCTTGGATTCCTTTGGAATGATATTGGGGTATTGGTACTGTGCAATTCTTATCTAGTATAATGTGCTCTTGTTTGATTGTTCTGGAATAGTGTCGTGGCTCTAATAATGTGTGATTGTTCTTGCTGATAGAGCATTCTGTTTATCTAGGCTAACTAAATTTAGTTGAGCTTGATGATGGAACATTCACATTCTATACATTTAGTATAGTTTTCTTTCTTTTATCATGTTTGATGATGGAACATTGTATATATTTTGTTTTGCAGCTTCTTTTATTGACAAATTATTTTAAGGAAGTGGAGATGGTGTACTTTTTAATTTAGAGAGGTGAGTGTTGATTTTTGTTCAAATAAATACTATTACTGTAACATTACCCCTTTTTAACTAACATCATAGAACTTCCCATCACACATGAATGTATGATACTTCTAGTTAATAATTACACCAAGAGATCTATATGCTTTGATATTCTTGATTTTAGGTCATGACTCACAGCTAATTTCTTTGTTGCTGACTTCCATTCCTTCCATTCCATAGACATTTTTCATATCTTGTAGTAGATATAGCTTGTATCACTCATGTACAGTCAAAGGTTTAAGGATAGGCATTTTCTGAGTAGAACACTCTTATGTTCCTTCCACTTTTCTCTTCATGTACCCATGTTGTCTATCGAAGCATGCATAACAGTTCACAGCATCTGACTGTTCATAACTCTTTTGCATAACAGTTCAGATTATATATATCCTCAAAACGAGTGAGTAATTAGCTGTAACCACTACTACAAAAAGTGAAAAAGACGACCAGAAAACAACGACGGTCTCAGTGAAAACCGTCGTGGTTTTTAAAACGACGACGGTTCTAAAAACACCGTCGTTTAATACCACCTTAGACAACTAAAAAGGGAGATTCAAATGGCTGTTCAAAAACAACGACGTACTTAATTAAACAACCGACGTCTATTTGAAACAGATTTCCGCAGTGTAAAATCAAAGCGAACAAAGAACGGCAGAAGTTATGAATCGACCGACGTAGAAAGTAAAGACGACGATTTCAATAAAAGCCGCCGTTTTTACTTATAAAATAACACGACGAGGTTTTCGTATAAGACGCTGTCTAATTACAAACAAATCCACGGCTGTAAAATACAAAATATCGCCGTATTAAATTAATTTACAACGACGACAAATATAAATATATCGACGTCATTATTGTATAGTTCTACGACGTTCTCTTTAAATCGTACTATAAAATCTAACGTCGTATTTATGCATTTTATACGTCGTACCTTTAATTTAAACCGTCGTCTTAATAAGAATTTTTGTTAACAATTTTTTTCTTTGATTTTCTTATCCTACGTCGGTAGATATACTTAATGACAAGAATTGAAATAACCACGACGGTTTATATAAAAAACCGCCGACATAATCAGATTTTTCTGAGATCCCAAGGGTTACGAAATCTTACCAGATGGAACTCTGTTCCACATCATAATCTTAACAGATGACACAGATTTGAAATCAGAGAGACAATTTTTTGGAAGTTGATGATGTGTGTGCGTTTGTTTATCTACAAATATTATACCTAACGTCGTTGCAAATTTGCAATCAGAGAAACAATTTCCAACGACGGTTATATTATACCTAACGACGTTTAAAACAAAAATCAACGTCCCTAAACAAATATATTACGTCGTCTTAGTCTTACTTAAGACGACGAAAAACGACGACAGTAATACAAAAACAGTCGTTGTTTTTATATTCTTATTTTATTTAAATTCCAGAACATTAATTTCCTTCATTTTAAATTTCCTCCGGAAAAAAAACTCTATTTATAACGCACTGTAATTGAAAAATAAACTGAAAGTTCAAGGGAAAAAAAATTCTATTCATAATTTAAAAATTAAAATCCACGTCGGTTATATTAAATATAACGACGTTAAATGAAATGAGTCCACGTCGAACTAAAAATATTGCGTCGTGTTAGTTAAAAACGACGTAGTTAAATGTCACCGTCGTATTTTTTTTTTGAAATGGTTTTATATGTAAGCAACTTTTCGACTTACACATGCACTGTTTCCAAACCCGATTAAAAATCTCAATCTCCCAGAGAAACCTTTTCGTCTTTTTTCCTTGTCAGAGCATTGTCAGAGTTTCTCATCGTCTTCCTCTCGTCTTCTTCGTCGTCTCTGAATTTAAACATCGATCATCTTCCTCTTGCTTTCATTGCACGCAAAAGGTAAGCTTTCATTTTCACTATTTTGGTTACTGTTTTGCATGCTCATACGTTTTTTGTTTGAAAAATCTTTTTACCTTTTTTCTGGCCAAAATCATTTTACTTCTTTCCAAGTTTGATAAAATATACAGACAAAGAGGGAAAGTTTCCAACTTTGAAGACAACTACCTCAACTAAATAAGACGACGGTAGACCACGACGGTTCGTCAGTTGTTCTAGCGTCGTCTGAAAATTGACAAAGTTGTTTTTAATATAATAGTCTTTTTTTATATGCTTGTTTAATTGCAGGTTTGATTTCTCTGAACAATGGTTTTTGTTTTTCCCTTATTTGATAAAATATAAAGAAAAAGAAACTAGGATTGGTATCTAATATAGACGAAAAATATCTTATTGTTTTACGTCGTGTGAATGTTAATACCACGACGGTGTATTACTATTGACGTCGTATGAACATAAATACCACGACGTTATATAAATAATAGTTTTACCACGACGGTGTATTTCTATTGACGTCGTGTGAACATATTTACCACGACGTTATATAAATAATGGTTTTAAACATTTATTACGTCTGAGATTATTTCATTGCGTCGTCTAAAATCATATCATACGTCGTATTTTTTTAATACCGTCGTTTGTGTTCTTAATGTTTTCCTGAAATATTTTCACTTGCAGTTTTGTCTGTTAAAATGGTTTCTCAACAACAAACTAAGGATTCTGGCTCCAAGAAGCTTGGAGTGGTAGCTCCCCAAGACAAGTCTTCGAAGGAGATGAAGTCTTCGAAGAAGATGAAGTTTGCTTCATCATCTGCTGAGACAGAACCAACCAGCCAGACAACAATCTCTGATGATTCAAAGACTGGTCGAGGTATGAGCACAATGCCTCGTGTTGTGAAGAGAAAGCTTCAGAAACTGAGGCCAATTGTTGAGTACAATAAAAGGGGGAAAGGTGTTGGCCAAGCACATATTGAGATGCAGTCGTATATTGGTGTCTTGGCACGCTCCAGGATCCCACTTGTGGACAAGAAATGGTCCCAAATCCCAAAGGATATAAAGGAGCAGATTTGGGAAGCAGTTGACATGGCTTTTGTCGTAGGCCAAGGGGGCAAGACCTCTGTTTTATCTTCTGCTGCCAAAAAATGGAAGGATTTCAAGTCTACACTAACGAGGCATTATATCCTTCCATACACCAATGACAGGGAGAAATTAAGCCAACCCCCTGAAACATATAAATTCATAGAGAAAGCACAATGGGATGCCTTTGTAGCTTCAAGGCTATCCAAAGATTTTCAGTCTGTGCATTCTCAACATTCACAGATTAGGGAGAAACTCGAGTACAATCATCGATTGTCTCGAAAAGGATATGCTGGATTGGAGGATCAATTGGAGGAAACCATGCCTGGGGTAGAAATTGATCGATCTACCTTATGGAAGAGAGCTAGACAGGACAAACATGGTAACATCCCTGATCCAAAGGTGGCAGAGAAGGCAAAATTAATTGTAAGCCTACTCACTCTGTTTTAAATTTTTATTAAACTGTGAATTATTCTTATTACGTCGTATGTTATATTTTTCGTCGTGTGAATGATATTACCACGTCGAAAAGTTTTTAAAAACGTCGTTAACGGTCTAAATAGGAATCACTACTCTGTTTTCTGTTATTATAGCATACGACGTCGGTGGTTCATTCTCGCGTCGTGTGAATGATATTACCACGTCGAAACTTTTGTAAAAACGTCGTTAACGGTCTAAATAGGAATCACTACTCTGTTTTCTTTAATTATAGCATAAGACGTCGGTTGTTTATTCACTTCGTCGTTTTAAATAAATAACCACGTCGGTATAACTACCGTCGTGATAAGTTATAATAACGTCGTTTTATATGTTATTGCGTCGTGCGAAATTATATAATACGTCGTTTGTACATAAATAACCGTCGTGTGTTTTTTTGTTTATCTTTGTTTTAGGATGAATTGCAGAAACAAGTCTCGGAAGGCAAAGTCAGAGTAGATGGCAGCAATGATGTGCTGACCATGGCTTTGGGCCCCGAGCATCCAGGCAGGGTGAGGGGAGTTGGTGCTGGTGTTTCCCCAAGGCAATATTTCAATTTGCCCAAACCACAGAGGGTGAGCTTTGACGACCGTTTGAAGGAGAGTTTAAGAGTTCTCCTTCAAGAAGAGACTAAAAAGATGGAGGCTAAGGCAAGGGAAGAGGCCTTAAGGATGGAGGCTAGGACAAAACAATTGGTAGAGGCTGAGAGGGAGCATTTCCTGAGTCAGCTTTCCCAATTAATTCCCAATTTTGATCCAAGCATGCTTAAACCAAGAATTAGCCAAAGCCCCAAAAATCCAATGTCTGACAAAGCTAGCTGCTCTGGAGGTGATGTGAGATCCCTACATTTGGAGGATGATACTGCCAAAATGGGGAAACATCAGCCAGATGAAGAGAAGGAAGAAGAAAAGAGAGATGAAGAGAAGGAAGAAGAAAAAAGATATGAAGAGAAGGAAGAAGAAAAAAGAGATGAAGAGAAGGAAGAAGAAAAGGAGAAAGAAGATGAAGAAAAGCATGACGACAAGGTATGTTAACATAACTTTTTTATTTGTTTTTCAAAATTTCAGACGTCGATATTTTTATTTAATCCGTCGTTTGTTTACAACTTAGACGGCGGAATTTTTTTAAGACGTAATAAAATATTTAAACGACGGTTTTTTCACCGTCGTTTAAATGGTTTCAGACGACTCTTTATTCATAAAACCGTCGTCTTTATTAAATTACCACGACAATTTTTTCACCGTCGTTTAAATACTTTTAAAACGACGTTTTATTCCTTAAACCGTCGTCTTTATTGAATTACCACGTCATTTTTTTTATTTCTTTAAACAGGTTATTGAAGTTGGTGCTTATTCAAAAATGGAGGCGCCATCTTCTTTAAAAACCCTTTGTCGTTTTGTGGAAACGACACTCCTGCCTGAGGATAAGACAGTCCAATTTACAATTGATAAGGAGGTGTTTGGTGGTGAGCGCGATACCTTCCTCCTGCCTGAAGATATTACACAATTTGCAGGCATGGAAGAAATTGGAGCTACTGTATTGGCTGTATATATGAGGTTTGTACTTCTAAAATAATAACTCGTTGGTTTATATATTGCGTCGTCTTAACTAACTAACCACGTCGTCTTAACTAACAACCGTCGTGATAAATATATTATAACGTCCTCATCTATTTCAGTACGTCGTTTGAAATATTATAATACGTCGTTTTTTTATACATAACCGTCGTGTTTTGTGTGCTGACTTGTTTATATTATTTTATTTGTTTAGGTACTTACACGATGTTTTGAAAAAAGCCAATATGTGCAGTATGGTTGGCTTTATCGACCCTGCTACAGTTAGTGCCAACTCTGGCACAATAACTGCAAGATCACGACTGGTAGCAGCTCGACTTCAGAAGACAGACGGTGAACAGATTTTCATGATGCCTTACAATCCAGGGTTAGTCTCCTTAGGATTTTGTTTTTAAGATTTTCAATAAATGACAGCTTATAAACTAACCACGTCGGTGTTTTATTTTATTTAGTCGTTTGAAACTACTAACCACGTCGGTATTTATTTATCGTCGTGATAAATATATAATGTCGTCGTTAGCTACTTTACTTCGTCGTGTGAAATACTATAATACGTCGTTTTTGTAAATAACCGTCGTTTTTATATTAATTTTGTGCAGCCGTCATTGGATTTTGCTGATTGTAAGAGCAAAGAGAGAAACCGTCTATTTTCTGGATCCTCTGCCAGGAAATCGTGTGGTCGATGAAGAGGCCAAAAACATCGTGAACAGTGCTTTAAAAATATATAATACCCACATAGCCCGAGCAGGACGTAAAAATGTAATTTGGAAAACTCTCTCAGGCACACCAAAGCAACCCAGCAATGTCGAATGCGGGTATTATGTAATGCGCTTCATGAGGGACATCATCATGGATCCTTCCTTGGGGTTTGAGAATAAGGTAAGAAGAAATTACCTTCATACATTTCACGTCGTTTTTTGTATTATCAACGACGGTCGTGTAAAATTAACGTCGTTGAATGGATATACTACGTCGGTTATGAAAAATATCGTCGTCTGTGATTGAATTTCTTTTTATTTATAAACCCTAATAGTCATTGTTTATGCAGTATGCCAAGGGAAACCAGGAAGCTTCATACCCCCAAGAAGCCATTGATGAAGTCCGGAATGAATGGGCAGAGTTTGTTTTCCAAATTATTAAACAGGGCAATTATTGAACACTTGATATTTATGTATAATGTACCAATTTTCTCTATAATATGTAATGTAAAAATTTGTTGAGGTTTTCTTAAATTAAAAAAAAAACAAACATACAAATTGCTTAACCGACGTGTAATACTTTTCCAACGACCTAATAAAGTCAATAACCGTCGTATTTTGTTGTTGCGTGTTTTAAACAAATACGACGTAAAAAAATAGTTAGACGACGTTCTTTGAACAATTGAGTCGTTAATGGTTTACAATATCTTCAATTTCTTAAGGGTTCAGGGTATAATCGACGACGTTTATGTAACGACTGCGGTTAAGTCGTAAAATATATATTTTACGTCGTATAGTTAAATAGCCGCCATGGTTTCTCATTTTAACGACGTCATTTTAACGACTTAGTAGTCTATTACAATTTACAACGTCTACAATTTATTAACCACGACGTGGTTTGTTGTATGGTAAGAATATTTTATTATTTTTATATCAAAATATTCAAAATAAATATAAAATAAATCAGAAAATTGAAAAGTCAACTCCTATGAAGTCATTGATATATTTTCTTCCACATAAACCTTGAAAAAATTCATTTTGAATAATAAAAATTTAAAATGACCATCCAAAACAAAATTGTTTTGATGAGTTATAAAATCACTTCTAGTTTTATGGTTTAGGGTTTAGAGTCTAGGGTTTAGAGATTAGGGTTGTTATTTATTGGGGTTTATTTTTAAAGTATAATTTTTGGGTAGTCTAGGGTATATGTTAGGCTTTAAAACCATAAAACCTTTTATAAACTTAATTTTTTAAATTGTATAATTTAGTTTTATGGGTTTAGGGTATTAATTTTTAACGACGGTGTTTGGGTCGTGGAATACATATTTTATGTCGTACAGTAAAACATACGACATGGTTTACGCTTTAAACGACGTCATTTTAATATGTAAGTCGGTTTATATAATTTACAACGTTTTTAATTTCTTAACACCGACGTGGTTTCTCATTTTAACGACGTCATTTTAACGACTTAGTAGTCTATTACAATTTACAACGTCTACAATTTATTTAACACCGACGTGGTTTGTTGTATGGTAAGAATATTTTATTATTTTTATATCAAAATATTCAAAATAAATATAAAATAAATCAGAAAATTGAAAAGTCAACTCCTATGAAGTCATTGATATATTTTCTTCCACATAAACCTTGAAAAAATTCATTTTGAATAACAAAAATTTAAAATGACCATCCAAAACAAAATTGTTTTGATGAGTCATAAAATCACTTCTATTTTTATGGTTTATGGTTTAGAGTCTAGGGTTTAGAGATTAGTGTTGTTATTTATTGGGGTTTATTTTTAAAGTATAATTTTTGGGTAGTCTATGTTATATGTTAGGCTTTAAAACCATAAAACCTTTTATAAACTTAATTTTTTAAATTGTATAATTTAATTTTATGGGTTTAGTGTATTAATTTTTAACGACGGTGGTTGGGTCGTGGAATACATATTTTACGTCGTACAGTAAAACATACGACATGGTTTACGCTTTAAACGACGTTATTTTAATATGTAAGTCGGTTTATATAATTTACAACGTCTTTAATTTCTTAACACCGACGTGGTTTTTCAGTCGTCGTTATATAAAAAATTCAAAATAAATTTAAAATTAATCCGAAAAATGAACGGCCTTACGTTCTTAATCCGAAAAATGAAGTTTCCGTCGTGGAATATTAAATTTACGTCGGTACTTGTAGAACTTTCGCCTTGGTTTTTCTTTCGACGTTTTATAACGCGCGCGCTCTAAAAATTTTCGCGCGACCTAAATTTTTTTAGATTTGGCTCTTAGTCTTATACTTCGATCCCTGAAACCTAAAATTTCAGATTTCACGCGACATAACATTTCGCTCTCTCACTTCTGCTCTAATTAAAAGTTGCACTCTCCAGGCTCGTCGAATCTGTGAGCTCGTCCAACCTGTAAGTACAAACCCTATCTTCCCCTTGTAAATTCATTGAATGATATTAGGTTCTTTTGTTAAAGGGTTTTAGGTATATGCTTTGCGATCTGTTAATAATGTGCTTATAGGTATGGGTTCATGAATTTTCTGTTTAATGGGTTCATGACAAGATCAAATAAAGGTGTACTTTTGCTGGAAATCAACACAAAAAGACACAGATCACCAACTTCCAAATGATTTCCAGCAAAAGGACACCTTTATTTGATCTTGTCATTTTCCGCTCTGGAGAAGGTGCAAAGTGCACCAATGCTTATAGGTATGGGTTCATGGATTTTCTGTTTAATGGGTTCATGGATTACATTATCTGTTATGTTGAATTGGGAATGGATTTAATTTTGTCGTATCTTTTAATCACCCTATGTTATGTTGAATTGGGAATGGATTTATTGTTTTCATGCTTGGTTTCATGTATATGTTGGTTTCTTGCTTGGTTTCATATATATGTTGTGTTCTTAATGGGTTTTGTGTTCTTGTAAATAAACTGAGACACGACGAATTTTAAGGCGTACGACGACGATTACACGACGGTGTTTTTAA
The DNA here is from genome assembly GCF_000346465.2 of Prunus persica. Classification (NCBI taxonomy): domain Eukaryota; kingdom Viridiplantae; phylum Streptophyta; class Magnoliopsida; order Rosales; family Rosaceae; genus Prunus; species Prunus persica. Next base: position 23,474,990 of record NC_034009.1, read on the forward strand.
ACTACCGTCGTTGTATTACTTATACACGACGGTTTTTTCATAAACCGTCGTTTGTATTACTTATAATAGACGACGTCTGTTGAAAATCCGTCGTCTATATATGCCAAATACGTCTGTTTTTGATTAAAACCCGTCGTCTCTATTGTTTATTACTTGCGATTAGATCATTGTATAATCTGCTATAGTGATGGTCATTGCCTGTATTTTCACTTTATTATAGATAATAGGTTATAGTGTCGGAGATGGATAAGTCATGGATGCACTCGGATAGAAGATCGAAGGCATATGAGTTTGGGGTGGAAGCATTTTTGAACTTTGCTGTAGAAAATCTTCTAACTACAATACATATCCGTTGTCCATGTGTTAAATGTGTTAATTTGAAGTTGTTTGGGGTTGGAATTATAAGGGATCACTTATACTTTAATGGAATTGACCAAAGCTATAAGAATTGGACATTTCACGGAGAACCTTGGGAAGCAACTACTAATGCTAGCAGAAATGTTGAAGAAGATGATGGCCATAGTAGGTACAGTTTTGTGTCTGAAGAAATTGATATGGATGATAATGATTTTGGTGATTTTGGTTCGGATCCGTATGAGTTTGCCAATGTGATTGGGGATGGAGATCAACCAGTGTACCCTGGTTGTAGAAAGTACACGAAGTTATCGGCATTAGTGAAGTTGTATAATTTGAAGGCAAAACATGGGATGAGTGATGTCTGTTTTACAGAATTATTGATACTTCAAGGCGATTTGCTTCGAGAAGGAAATACAATACCAACCTCCATGTATGAGGCTAAAAAGACTTTGTGTGCATTGGGGCTGAGTTATGAGAAAATGCACGCATGCCCCAATGATTGCATCTTGTATAGGAAGGAGTATGAGGATTCAACTAATTGTCCTACTTGTGGTATCTCAAGGTGGAAGGAAGGCAAAGATGCAATCTTGAAAGAGGGTGTGCCAGCGAAGGTGGTGTGGTATTTTCCCCCAATTCCAAGGTTTAAAAGGATGTTTCAATCACATGAGACAGCTAAGAGTTTGACTTGGTGGCATGTTGCTAGAAAATCAATTGACGGTCAGATGTCTCATCCGGCGGATTCCCCGTCTTGGAAACTTCTTGATGATAAATGGCCTGAGTTTGGTAATGAGCCGAGAAACTTGAGATTGGCTCTTTCATCTGATGGATTCAATCCCCACAGTTCTCTAAGTAGCAGATATAGTTGTTGGCCGGTTATCTTAGTTACATATAATCTCCCTCCATGGCTGTGCATGAAACGAAAGTTCATGATGTTAACCTTATTGATTTCCGGTCCTAAACAACCCGGAAATGATATAGACGTCTACTTGGAGCCTTTGATTGATGATTTAAAATCCTTGTGGGTTGGGATTAGAGGAGTGTATGATGCACATAATGGAGAATACTTTACACTCAGAGCTGCATTAATGTGGACAATTAATGATTTCCCCGCCTATGGAAACTTATCTGGTTGTGTTGTTAAAGGATATAAAGCTTGTCCAATATGCGGCGATGATACACCTAGTCACAGGTTGAAAAATGGCCACAAAATTTGTTACATTGGGCATAGAAAATGGTTACCAATCAATCATCCATATAGGAGGCAACGTGCAGCTTTTAATGGGAAACCTGAATATGGCATACCTCCAGAGCCATTAACCGGAGAAGAAGTGCTGCATATGGTTGAAAATGGTGACAGAGTTTGTTGGAAGAAGAAATCAATATTCTTTGATCTCGAGTATTGGAAATACCTTCCTGTGAGGCATGCCCTAGATGTTATGCACATTGAGAAGAATGTTTGCGATAGTATCATTGGTACATTGCTGGAGATCCCTGGAAAAAATAAAGATGGGATTGCTGCTCGATTAGATTTATTGAACATGGGGGTCAAAACTGATTTGCAACCCGAGTATGGAGAAAGACGTACTCGTTTGCCTCCTGGGCCTTGGAATTTGTCAAGAGCAGAGAAGAGAGAGGTTTGCAATTCTTTCTATGGTATGAAGGTCCCTGAAGGTTATTCTTCAAATATTAAAAATCTTGTATCTGTACAAGATTCAAGACTTCTTGGCCTTAAATCACATGATTGTCATACCTTAATGCAACAATTGCTCCCTGTGGCAATTCGTTCTGTTTTGGAGAAGCCTGCAAGGTATGCAATAACTCGTTTGTGCTTCTTCTTCAATGCTATATGTGCAAAGACTGTTGATGTTTCCAAGCTAGATAAGTTGGAAGAAGATGTAGTAGTTACTCTGTGTTTGCTTGAGAAGTACTTTCCCCCTTCATTCTTTGATATCATGGTTCATCTAGTAGTACATCTTGTCAGAGAAGTTCGTCTATGTGGGCCAGTATATTTTAGGTGGATGTATCCGTTTGAAAGATATATGAAAGTGCTGAAGGGGTATGTTCAGAATCGTACTCGTCCCGAAGGTTGTATTGCTGAGCGGTATATAGCTGAAGAAGCGGTAGAGTTTTGTACTCAGCATTTATCTGATGTTAGTACAGTTGGAGTGCCTTCAAGCCAAAAGATGGGAGTTTCAAAGCCATTATCAGGTTGCACAGTGAGCGTAGTTGATCAGGACCTGTTGAATCAAGCACATCTATATGTCTTGGAGAATACGGAGGAAGTCCTACCTTATATCGAGTACGTATGAGTTTTATTCTTTAAGTTTCCATTTAAAATTATTTCTTATGTTTATCTTATATATTTGGGACCGTAATGCTTGAATTTTTCGTGTCATGTAGGCAACATATGATCCACATCAAGACTGCTTATCCAAAATTTAGAAAGAGAACAAAGTGGCTGCAGGATAAGCACAATAGCACTTTCATTCAATGGCTACGCTTCAAGGTATATGTTGTTGAATAACGTATTTCTCTTTTAATTTTCTTCTTATTTATATGTTAGGATGAATTAAGATATGATTAATTTGCAGGTTCAAAGTGAACTTGAGGAAGACAATCATGGCGTATCAGAAAATTTAAGGTGGCTAGCAGCTGGTCCAAACATGTCAGTGCCATTATATAGGAGCTATCTTATTAAAGGTATTAAATTCAATATCAAGGCACAAGATGATGTGCGGACAACTCAAAATAGTGGAGTTTATTTACTTGCACATACCATGCAAGTTGCTAGTGCCAAGGATAAAAACCCAATTCTCTCAAATATGGGTTTCTATGGTGTCATTCAAGAAATTTGGGACCTTGACTACCAAAAGTTTACAATCCCAGTCTTTAGGTGTGATTGGATAGATAGTTCTGGTCTTGTAGTCGACGAACTTGGATTTACCCTTGTAGATTTGAGTAAAATTGGACATAGGAATGACCAATTTGTTTTGGCTTCTCAAGTCAAACAAATATTTTTTGTTGACGACCCGATGCATCGTGGTTGGTCGGTAGTGTTATCAATGCCTAGTAGAGAATATAATGATGTTATTGGTGATGAAGTATTAGGTGATGTGATAATTGAGTGTGAGCCATTTACTAGAGGGATGCCAAATGTTGACACATTTGATGAACTGGTAGGTGAGTTAGGCGGTCAAAATATTCGAGATGGGTGTGAAGATATATGGATTGAATGATGCTTATGTAATTGGCAGTGTATGACATTAATTTTGTAATATATTGTAATGTGATTTCTTCACTTTCTACGTTCAAATAAAACACGACGTTATTGTGAATCAGTTATTCAGCATATTTACCGACGTCTTAAAGCAACGTAACAATGAAGAACCACGACGCTATTGTGAAGCAATTATTCAGGATATCACGTCGGTGAAGGATAAAGAACCGCCATGTAATTCAAAATAACACGACTCCAATCCCATAATACCGACGTCTAAAAAACGAGATATATAATCTGAACGTTAAAAAATACGACGTCATCATACATTTTCCACGTCGCAAGTTCTTTTATAAACGAAGAGGAACGAAATTAATTCCGACGGAAATTCATTATAACCGCCGTCTAATAACAATTAAACGACGTTATTTGTAATACGGCTCCCATCATAATCTACGCCGTCTATATGTTCTGTAATACGGCTCTCATTTATTTGGAACCGACGTTGTTTAGAAGTTCAACGTCGTCTATATTATTAAGTGCGTCGTGAGTAATGAATACATATAAATACAACGTCGACTATATAAATGTATACGTCGTAAATAATGACACTGACAACTATTTCCACGTCATCTTTTTTAGAAAAATCGAAGTGGAAAATTTATTTCACGACGGTTTTTTGTAAATAAGAGACGTTGTAGATTTCAATAACGTCGTCTTCTCATGTATTTAAAGACGTCATATTTTTTCTTGTCGTGTAAATTGTATTTAACGGCGTAGTATTTTAGTTGTCGTCGTTGTATGTATATCTTGCGGCCTTGTTCTTTTAATATGTGTCATATTTTTCTTTTTTAACGACGGTGATTTTTTTAAGTTGGTCGTCTATTCTCATCCTCGACTATTTTCTAGAACTTTAGCAGACTAAACACGTCTGTTTTTATTGTTTTCCGACGTTGTTGTATTTAACAACGTCTAATATTTATCGTCGTTGTTTGTTTCTGAAAATAGGACGTATAAATTTTTTAATACGACTCTCATATATTTGTAACTGACGTTGTTTAGTTTTTCAACGTCTACTATAGAAACACATACGTCGTAAATAATGACACTGACAACTATTTCCACGTCATCTTTTATTGAAAAATCGAAGTGGAAAATTAATTGTACGACGGTTGTGTTTATATGTGCGACGTAGTAGGTATCAATAACGTCGTCTTCTAATGTATTTAAAGACGTCATATTTTTTATTGTCGTGAAAATTATATTTAACGTCGGCGTATTTTTATTGTCGTCGTTGTATGTCTATCTTGCGGCCTTGTTCTCTTAATATGTGTCATATTTTCCCTTTTTAACGACGGTCTTTTTATAGAATTGGTCGTCTATTATCATCCTCGATTGCTTTTTTTAGATCTTTTTGCAGTACAAAGACGTCGTTTTGTATTTTTTGATGACGTTGTATAGTTTAACAACGACGGTTATTTAGCGTCGTGGTTTATGAGGGAAAAGATGACGGTGGATTCCACGACCATTGAAAAACCAAATACACGACGGTGATTTACCGTCGTCTTTTTGCTTTTTTGTAGTAGTGAACCTTGGAATTGCAGGTTGGCATATTCGTGATTTCAGCAATGGTGTTGCGAAAAATGATGTTAGCTTATTTCCAGTGATGAGTTGATTTTGTATGTATTATGGATCTATGTTAAATGTTGTACTTGTAGTTTTCATTTTCTGTTTTTATTGTGGACTAGTTTAAATTTGAACATTATGTCATTTGAATGTAAACATTGGAATTCTTCTGGAATTTTTTTTCCTGTTTGGTTGGCTTAATCATGATTCACAAGAAAATTTCAAAATTTGATTTCCAAAATTATTATCCGAAAATGCCGAAACTATTATCCGAAAATTCCGAAAATATTAACTTTCGAAAATTCCGATAATGCTGAAAATTCCGCGTCGGAATAGAGTTAGTACATTCTGAAATTTCGGAATCGGACTCGGAACTAAAAGGTAATTCCGAAAAGCTTCAGAACGGAATTCGGAACAGTAGTTTCCGATCCGTTCCGGCCGAAAAACACCCCTACCCAGTGGGATCAATTGGACCTCATTGATTACCATCAAGCGTCATCTTACATAACTTCTCCAGTCAATAAGGACGCATCTCTTTTTGATAATTGCAGAATTCCTACAAATTTGATAATCACATAATTCCCTACAAATTTGATAATCGCAGAATTCCTCCAAGGTTTATAGATTTTATTCTTAACAAGTTTAGAAAAATGAATCGAATGACCATATGGAGAATCCTCAACTTTATAATCACCATATTCAATGGAGAAACCATCCTTCTCTATAACTTCGTATATTCAAAACAAGAAGAGCTTAGTAACTTATCTTTGAAATTGACCTTTGGCATGGAAGGGATATGATCTGACTGATCCATCATCATCACTTTCAGGAGGTGCAAAATCCTCATAACGGAAACGTTTAGAAGAACCATTCTTCATGACAACTAGACTATCTAAAGGTCGCCAAGCCAAAAACGTGAAAGCACAAGACCAATTGCCATCGAAATGATCGAATCTGAAAAAGGTGGGCAAGAGGACGCAGAAGAAAGAGGAGAGGGTGGAGCACGTTCAAACCCACTCATTCCCGAGCCCTTTTATTTTAACTCTCTCACAAGGGTGTATAAAACATGTCATTTTTCTATCAAATGAGATTGCTTAGATAAGAAATGAGTTTTGTTATCATTCTCAAAATGACGATGTGTATTGCATTCATATAACAACACTTGTTGGCTAGATGCTAGCTTGTTTATTGTCATTCTGAAAAGCAAGAATCCAAAAAAATATAAGTAAAAATTCTAAGGGGTTTCTCTAATGTGAGAATTCATTGCAATATGTGAACATCCTTCAAATGCTCTTTCATGTATCATAGAAATTTCTAAAATACAGTTTATTTGCATGCTAAACAAATATATTATATTTTAAAAGGTTTGCAGTTTAAGTAATTAAACATATATACATATGTGTGAATTTGTGTTTAATTAATATCATTAGTATAACAATAATAAAAAAATAAATACCTCATACAATTTTGAAAAATTAGAAGGTAATAAAAACTATTAGTCTCATAATTGTAGATGTAGCAAAAGAGCCATGTCAGTCAAACTCAAGCCCACCCCCTAAGTGTGCCATTTGAGGTGTGGTGCGGTTGGCAAACTATCACATCCAACTAGAAAGCTACCTGGTACCTCAGTGGCAAGGGTTTGAAACTTGTTGGAAACACTTTGTGGCCAGGCGCAAGCCGAACCCCGAGGTGGGATTAATCTCACCTTTCGAATGTGAGGACACCTTGTGGTATTTACCAAAAGACAAAACGTCACTTTTGGTCGTTGTGGCTTATCATTTTTACAACTAAGATCCTTGTGGTTTCAATTTATTCTATTTACCCCTATGGTTTCAATTTGAAGTAATTCAAGGACAATTCTCAACTTTAGACAATTTTTTTTAACTTTTGTTAGTGTGGAGGGGCAATTCAATCCACAAATTATTAAAAAGTTAATTCCCTTTAAAATAAAACAAGCAAATATAAATTTAAAAATAATTAGTTTTAAAATAAAAATAAAACATCTCTCTCCTCTTTTACCTCCCAACCCCAACCCCAGGGGCGGAGCTACAGCCAGGCCTGCCATGGCCCTGGCCCCCCCACTTAATTATTAATCTCTTGTAATATATTATAAAATATATGATATAGCAATACAATTACTGCAATTAGATTAGTGATGGCCCTCCCAGTTGAAGATGAAAAACCTAGTAGAAGTGATTTTGAAATTTTGGCCCCTCCATACTAAGAATCCTAGCTCCGCCACTGCCCAACCCCCTCCAACAGTCCCCACCACACCTCAACCAGCAACCACCTCCCTGTAACCCAACCCTCACCCCAGCCAACCACAACCTCCCTATAATTGGCACTTGCAAGCAGTGACGAAGGGCAAGCGTAATTATTCTTTACTTTTCCTCAGCATAAAGAGTTGAGTAAATTTCACTTTACAACCCGAAAATTTCCCGAAATTTAGACTTTGGTACACAAATTTTTTTTCATTTCAGTCTCATGCCTAAACTTTGATTTTCATACCTCTGTTAGTTTGACTGTCAAGTTTTCTGTTAAATGATGACATGGCACGTTGACCGATTGGATTTGCGCAGCGTGGATAAATAATTAAATAAATAATATTTTTTTAAACAAATATAAAATATAAGCAAATAAATATACACACTTAAAAATTAAGTTTAAAATTAAACAAATATCCATCATCTTCTTTGCGATAGTGATAGCCCAAAACCCCAACCCAAGAGCCTTTATCTCCGCCATGTTTCAATATGTGGACTTCAACTTTTCCTTTTGCCTCCTCTATCCATCCACCACCACAACGACCGTCGACCGTCATGACCACCTCCGCCTTTAAAGTCACCGCTCGACTCTTTCTCTCTCCTCGATCATACATGTATCACACACGAAGACTAAGACTTGACGAAGGTAGGAGCCTTGTTGTTGTTGGGAGAACTAGTTCTAATGGGCATACAAAGAGTTGTGTCATAGGCAATTGGAGACCTGCTGAAGATTCAAAGCTGAAAAAACTTGTGGCCCAATATGGTCCTCAAAACTGGAACTTAATAACTGAGCATCTTGATGGCAGAGGGACATGCAATAGTGCATTTTACAATCATCACTCGAGAGTCGAAACCCAACAACCCATCACCATTTCATCTGCCAAATACAACCATTCACGTAGCCAAAACCCATAACAATTTCATCTGCCCACATCCAAATCAAATTAAAAGAATCGTGGAATAAAAATCAAATATACAAATTGATTTGATAATCCTTACTTGCCATAAAAGGGCAAATCCAAATCTTGGAGGTGAAGTCGATTCATGTCTTGCATCGCAGCGATGCGTAAAGGGCGTGGGGATGTCGGGGTGGACCCAGTTTGGGGAGATGTAGGCGGCGAGTGCCTCCATCTGCAATGCAGCTCTTGAAAATAAGCTGGATTTCAGTCAATTAGTCAATCCATGTCTTTCAGTGCCTCTCTTTTAAATACAATTTTTTTATAATGGGTTTTGGGGTTTGATCGGATTGGAATTGGAATTCGAAGTGTGCGTTTGTGGGTGAGGGAATAATGGTGGGATTGGAATTATGGTTCCTTAAGGGGAGAGAGAGTTGCGGTGAGGGAAAGGGTGGTTTAGTGGAAGTTAAAGCTATGAAGATGGTGGGGGCTGCGAAGGGGAGGTGGTGCTAGGTCGCAGCAAAGGTGGTGAGGGGTGGTTAAGGCATCTACGTTTGGGTAGCGGTATTGTAGAGAGAGTTTTTTATTATTTAAAATATTTTCTTTATGTTTTTTTTTCTATTCTAAGGGAGCCGAAGCTCAGAAGAAGAAAAAAACTACATAAGCAAACTTCTAGGTCTAGCAACCCCACTCAAAATCTTCTAGTAGGTAATGTCCAAACCCTTCAGGCACACCCTCTCAAAAACTACACCCCAAATTTAGTTTGAGCTCAGAGCTGCCAATTTATCCGCAAGGCAATTTCCTACTATATTTATGAGAAATACTGCAATCTTTGGACCTAAGCATCTTCTGGCAGCTAGTCACCAAACTGTAATATGGATGCTCTTCCTCCAACTCTGAAGAAAGCATTTGCACAGCAATTTGAGAATCTGATTCAATATCAAGTGGGAACCATTCCTTTTGACACACTAAAATAATTCCATGGTAAATAGCCCATAATTCAGCTTGCAAAACTTGCCCAAAACCCATGTTTGTAGAGAAGCCACCAAGCCAAGTGCCAGAGTAACCTCTGACAACGCCCCCAGCTCCAATGGCACTATCCTTAGATCTACAACCATCAGTGTTTAATTTGTATTTGCCCTCTGGAGGAAGTTGCCACCTCACCAAGATCTGTTGCTTACTAGGCTTAGAAGCCATCACCTTAATTGTATCTTTCCACTCTGTCAGATCTCTAAGCACACAGATCTCTATAGGCGTATCAGGATAAGCGTCAAGTTCAAAAACACCCTTACATCTCCCTTTCCAAATATTCCATTGGGAGAACGCCACAAGATGGCTATAGGTATTCCCCATGAGGTCTGTGTTTTTTTAGACTTTAGATTCAACATCAACCAATCCCAAAAATCATTCAAGTTAACTAACTGACCATTTTTACCTCCAAAACTCAGCGGACTCTTAGAAATTTCGGAATAAATGGTTCAAATCTTCACAAATGAAAGAGCATCTAGGACATGATGCATCAAAGGAAAGGCCTATATGAGCTCTGTGACTGTTTGTCAAAAGTTTCCAACCTCCCAAAGCAAATGAAGGACTTTGGGGGGAGCACTGATTTTCCATAGAAAACTCCATCTCCAATCCATTGGATCAAATTTATCGATAATATTATGGTAAGCAGAATTGACCAAGAATTTACCATCAGCTGTGAAACCCCATCTAATTTTATCTTTAATATCCCCATCCTTCATAGCATGAATACCAATAATATTATTAAGGATTGCTTGAGTCAATAAACCAGTTAATTGATCCAATTGCCACCCATTGACATGGAGAAAATGGTCAACTTTTACCTACAAACGGACATTCGGAATAGAGCATTGGGCATGAAGTAGAGGACCAATCCCTAACCAATTGTCAAGCCAAAACCTGGTCTTTTGCCCATTGCCACACAAGACCTTGCTCTAGAGCCTAAGCACAAAAAATAATTCCTTTCCGAGTACTAGAGCAACCTAAGCTTTTAGATTGCCCACCAATAAGCAAATCATGGTTTTGTAAGTACCTCCCACCAAGCACCTGTGCCCATAAACCGTTATCTTTCTTCACCAATCTCCATCCAGTTTTTGCAAGAAAAGCTTGATTAACATGCTCCGTCTTCAACCCTAGGCCACCTCTATTCTTGGAACAACAAATAAGAGCATTTCCAGCAAGCTCGGGCTGGGGGGGGTTTGGGCAAAAAAATCGTTTCCAGCAACAAAGTCCAGCCCGGGCAAGCCATGGGACCCAGCAGACTGGGCTGGCCCGAGGGCGACTTCGGCCCGAGCAAGCGCCCGAGCAACGTGACGTCATGGCTGACGCCAGGCTGGCGTCAGCCCTCCAGCGGTTTAATTTTTTTTACTGTTGGCGCGTGCATTGCACGCGCCAATGTTAAAAAAAATTTAAACCGAAGCGCTACAGTAGCCGCCAATGGCTACATTACACGTGGCAGCGTATTGGCTCTCCGATCATATTTTTTCCAGCAATCCAACGGTAGCCAATGTTTGTACAATAAAAAAATGAAAAAAAATGGATAAAAATTTAAAAAAATACAAAAAAATTACTGATTTTTTTTTTCTCTATACCTTATTTCCATTTTCAACATTTAAGTAAATGTCTTTGTCCTTCTACTTTTATTTATTTTTATATTACTCCATTTACTTAAGTTTACAATGTAAATAAGGAAGTACCCCATATTTGGATTCAAATAAAAATACTAGAAAATCAAATTCCCATCAAATCAAAATATGAAAAATCGGTTTTAGTGCAAAATACGATTTAGGCTAAAAATGATGGCTCATTAAGTCAATATATACTTCATATTAAAATTTCATAAAATCAAGTTTTCTTATTTGATGTGTAAGGAATAAAAGCCGCCAAAAATTATCTTGAGAAAATGATTATTCCGAAAAATCATTTTTCATACTTAGTCAAATTGCACCTCTGCTACAAAAATTCTGGGTTCGCCAATGTCTATAAATGCCAACCAATACTCTTCACTTTTGACACCAAATCCTCATACTTTTTTTTTTCCTATAAATACCAACCAATATAACTAATAAAATAAAATCTTATCCGAAAATATTATCCAATATGAATAGTATTGACACGTAGAAACCAAAAAATCTTATCCGAAAATATTATCCAAATTAATTGTTTAAGTAAAAAAAGTTGTGAAAAAAACAAAAAAATGAATAGTATTTGCCATGGCAAGCCCCAACTACTGGAAACACATTTTACTGAAGGGGGCTAGGGCAGCCACTATTCACGTGAATAGTGCCTGCCCTAGGACTAATCTTGCCATGGCAAGAGGCAACTGGTGGAAATGCTCTAATACTTCAGTTGACAAGATGCACTTTCCTTCTTCTATCAGTTGTACCCCAAATAAAAATTTTATTCATTCTATCCAACTCCCAACAAACTGTCATCGGTAATTTCACTATTTGCATAGTATAAACCAGGATAGCAGCAGTAACAGACTGGACCAATGTCCCTCTGCCAGCCATAGAAAGGGATTCAGTCTTCCATGTCGCAAGTCTTCTTTGAACCTTATCAACAACACCCCAATAAATTCCCTTATTGACTATTCCATGAATTAGGGTTTAGGGAGAGTCACATATTTGAGAAATCTCCAGGGCTTTAAATTTTTCAAATTTTGGAGAGCAATACACCATAGACTTCTCAAAACTCACTAATTGCCCTGACATCTGACAGAAATAATCAATACACTTCCTCATTATCTTGGCTTGTTTTGGAGAAGCTTCGCCAAAGAGAATCAGGTCATCTGCAAAACATAAATAGGAAATATAGGGCCCCTTTCTCGCTGCCAAAATTGGTTTCCAAAGTTTCATTTGTACATGTTGATGTATGATGTGAGCTAATTTTTGGAGGCATAGCACAAAAAGATATGGGGATAAAGGATCCCCTTGGCGCACCCCACTTTTAGGAATAAATTTCCTAGTTAGCTCACCATCCACTAAAGCTTGGAACTGAACAGTACTAACACAACTCATGATCAAGTCAAGAAACTTACCACATATCCCAATTCCCTGCATAGTGGCTCTAACAAAATCCCACGGTATACGATCATAAACTTTGGCTAAATCCACATTCCACAGCCTTTCTTACCTTTGGCTCCTTTAAATTTATGCAAAATCTCTTGGAATATAATAATATTATCCACAATCTGTCTCCTCGGTACAAAGCTCACTTGAGTGGGAGACACCACCTTGTTCATGAGATGTCGTAATATGGAAACAATAACCTTTGAAATGACTTTACATAGGCTTATAGGCCTTAACTGCTTCATAGAGCTAGGCTTGTCCACTTTAGGAATTAGAGAAATCAATGTATTATTGAATCCTTCAAGAATGCTCCCACAATTACAACAATATTGCACCAAGCACACGAGATCCCTTCCACAAATATCCAAAGCATGTTGAAAAAAATTTACCGGCATGTCAGCAGGGCCAGGGGCTTTAAGGCTCCCAATAGTAAATAAGCTGTTTTGAATCTCCAACACAGAAACATGGCTATTAAGATTTTCAAGAACTCTTTGTTGAATATTCAAATTGGCCCTGCAAGGTTTGGCTGATAATATGTTTTCAAAATATCGAATAATAATTTCCTTCATGTCCTGCTTGGATTCAATCCATTGACCAGCCTCATTCTCCAACCCTTCCAACTTATTTCTTCTTCTTCTGATTATAGTAGATAAATGGAAATTTTTTGTATTTTTATCTCCTTCCTGTAACCACAAATTTCTAGATTTCTGTTTCCAAAAAAGTTCCTCCTCAGCAAAAATATTATTGTATTCATTAGTGACCTTCTTTTTTAGGTTCCAAAGATAGGGACTATACCTTTTGCACATCGCTCTTTGAATCCCATCCAATCTAGCCAAAGCTCTTTTTTTCTTCTGGAATAAAGCACCAAAAATCTCTTGATTCCAAGTTTTAAGTGCAGGGGTGAGATCTTGAATTTTTTGAATAATACCCCTATTATAAATTCTTCAAAAAATCATCAAACCAGTCATGTTTAAGCCACATAGCTTCAAAACGAAACGGTTTGAGATGACTATCAAGAATATGCGGACTACCAAGGCTCAGAAGCAGTGGGTTATGGTCAGAGTTTATTCTGGGAGGATGCTTGATAAAAGCCTCAGGAAAAGCAATTATCCAAGAAGTATTACAAATTCCTCTATCAATCATTCTCTAAATAGTTTCACCATTGTCCCTTTTATTAGTCCAAGGTCCACAAGTTTATGAACCTGAATCCAATTAGCAAGTCCACCTGGCTTCCATCTATCACTCCCGCCTTTCCTTTCATCAGAGCAAACAGTCTCATTAAAATCGCCAATAATGGTCCATGCCAGATTATGAGCAACGCCAACGCCCTTTATGTTTTTATTGTTTTATTTTCATTTCCATTAAAATTATTATTTATTTCATTATTGGTCCACATGGAGCAAATTCAGTGGGTCAACATGGAGCTATAAATGTCACGTTATCATTTAACGGAAAACTTAACAGTTAAACTAACGGAGGTATGAAACTAGTCCTAAAATTAAAGTTTAAGTATGAGACTAGGACCAAAAAAACTTTGTGTAACAAAGTTTGAATTTCAAAAGGTAATAGAGTGAAATATACCCTAAAGAGTTTGTTCAATTTCCCATTTGCACTTGCACGCATCAATGATTAATTGTAAAGGGGCCTTAAAATTCTTTCTATAATAAAAGAGTCAAACACAACTCTCTCATGGTCATGGAGGTGCCATTCTCATTCTGTCCCAGCACCCTTGTGCCAATAGCATATGATAAGATATGTTTTATTTTATTTTATTTTGAACTAAAATTTTAAATTTATCTTGAAAATAATTTTATTTTGAACTAATTTTTTTAATTTATTTTGAAACTAATTTAAGTTGTGTTATAGGGAGGTGGTGGCTGGCTAGGGTTAGGTGGGGACTGTTGATTGGGTTGGGGTTGGGAGGAGAATGGGACATAGATGTTTTATTTTATTTTGAAACGAATTTTTTATTCTTTATTTTTAAGAGGAATAATTTTTTTAAA